>NC_053492.1:113841563-113994063 GCF_905171775.1 Rana temporaria | reverse complement strand
CGCGGCGGATTCGCCGTTATCGGTGGCGGGAGAGGGCCCCCCCCTCCCGCCGCTTACCGGAGCCGTCGGTAGCGGCGGAGGGGATCGGATGTGTCCGGCAGCTGAGCGGGGACGGGACTGAAGGAGAAATCTCCTTCACCCGTCCTCATAGCTCTGCTGGGCGGAAGTGACGTCAAAACGTCAGTCCCGCCCAGCCTCTTAAAGAAACATTTTTTTTTTTGTCATTTGAAAAAATGAAATTTTTTATTTTTTTTTATTTAAGTCTAAATATGAGATCTGAGGTCTTTTTGACCCCAGATCTCATATTTAAGAGGACCTGTCATGCTTTTTTCTATTACAAGGGATGTTTACATTCCTTGTAATAGGAATAAAAGTGATCAATTTTTTTTTTTTTTTTATTTCAGTGTAAAAATTATAAAACTAAATAAAAACAAATAAGAAAACAAAACATTTTTTTTTTAAAGCGCCCCATCCCGACGAGCTCGCGCGCAGAAGCAAACGCATACGCGAGTAGCGCCCGCATATGAAAACGGTATTCAAACCACACAAGTGAGGTATCGCCGCGATCGTTAGAGTGAGAGCAATAATTCTAGCCCTAGACCTACTCTGCAACTCAAAAAATGCAACCTGTAGAATTTTTTAAACGTCGCCTATCGAGATTTTTAAGGGTAAAAGTTTGACGCCATGCCACGAGCGGGCGCAATTTTTAAGCGTGACATGTTGGGTATCATTTTACTCGGCGTAACATTATCTTTCACAATATATAAAAAAATTGGGCAAAATGTATTGTTGTCTTATTTAATTCAAAAAAGTGATTTTTATCCAAAAAAAGTGCGCTTGTAAGACCGCTGCGCAAATACGGTGTGACAAAAAGTATTGCAATGACTGCCATTTTATTCCCTAGGATGTCTGCTAAAAAAAAATATATAATGTTTGGGGGTTCTGATTAATTTTCTAGCAAAAAAAAATTGTGATTTTCACATGAAGGAGAGAAGTGCCAGAATAGGCCTGGTGGTCAAGTGGTTAAGCAAACATTATGCACAATTTCACAATATACGCATTAAAGAAGAAAACAAAAACCCCTTCCCATTTATTACTTTTGGATTAAACGCATTATAATCCTTCCTACCTGCATTGTGCATTGATCCTGTCGTTTCATGGTGTCAATGGTCACTCTGTATGCATAACCTACAGTAGAGTAAGCCTTCACATTCCAGTGTCAGAAGTTTTTGTGTTGAGACATGAGGCGAGGCATGACACTGCATAGGTAATGTAGGACCTTTATAAGAACCAACACTTCCTGTAAATAAACTATAAACCCCACAATCCCAGAGTATCTCATTGCTGTGCTCTGCAGGTGAAAGCTGCACAGTAAATCGGTTTGAAACAGGCACAATCAGGCAGAGAAATGAAGGGAAGAGATATGTTTAAATCACATTACCACTCTCACATTTGTGATGCAACACAGAGGGAATGGCAAACCATAGATTGCATTACTCAGAACAAGAAGTTGTCTGTCCCTTTAACGAATAGAGATACACTTGTTGAATAAATACATGACTATAGAGGAAATCGATCAGCCACAACATTAGAAACTGCAGCCATAAAATGTGAGCCCATACAAGGTAAGGCAAAAATACGATACAGGGAATATAACGACACGAATACCTAGTTAAAAAACATTTGAAAGTTTACAATACCTTTCCATCTAAAATGATGGTCCTTGAATTCTACCTCTTGGTGTGCAAGAAGATACTCAATATGTATCAGGCAATAGCTGTTTACTTACATACGCATGTCCTAAATGTGTTTATGTGTAAGTGGGAAGGGTGTCTTCTAAATTGTAAATGGAGAGAGTGTGGCTCCAATGTGTTGTCTTGACTGAAGATTTTGAATATAGACTGTATGGCACTAAAGAAGCAGTACAGCCAGGATATTGCTGGATTAGTGACAGACGAGTAGAAGACCTGGAGAGGGGGCATGCACCCCAGTAACTGCACCAAGCTTTAAGTGGATTTAAACCCCATTCATGAAAAGTTCTTCTGTTATCAGCATGATAACTTCTGACACAGGAAAAAGTAGCTGAAAATTTGTGTCAGGGATGAAACTTGGAGACAGATTAGCAGAGAGATTGTCCATTCACAGCACAGCTCTGCGAGTATCTTTCCTCCAATCAGCTGTCACACAGTGTATGCCAACCAAGACTCCCCTCCCACTGCTGAAACGGGAAGAATAAATTCTAACAATGTTTACTTTCTAAACGGTATATAAAGCTGAAGATAGCAGATATGCAAATAAAACTTATGTAGGTAGATTTTTCTTCATTTCTGTGTATCATCTGAGGCCGTTCACTTTACTGGGTATATCTGAGGGTTTACATCCACTTTGAGTTCACACATTAGTGTGGTGCACCAAGGCTGCCAATGTACCACTAATGGACAATTTAATGTGCCCGTACTTTTTAAGTGAACACCACAAACTGTTCACATTCATACACTGTGGTGCCCTAAAAAAACATGTGTTGTGTATAGACGCACTATTTTTTTATACATAATTTCATTACCATAACAAGGTGGGCTTATAAGCAGCGATAGCTGTGAAAGGTACTCTTTATGGAGACACCAGGGGTCCATTAGACCTGGATGCTTCCAGTCCTTGCAGATCTGGAATGGACAACTCAATCTGCAGTTTACCCGATGCTGCTGCCAGGATCACAGCTGTAAACCAGGAAGTGCTTAGAACACAGGCCTTCTGGGTCTTCCAGTCTGGAGGGGAACTCTACTTTACCCCATTTACCACACTTTGTTCTGAATCTTCCCATTCAGTGGTCCCAGGTACATGGAAGAGTGAGGCAAGCCATGAGAGGGGAAGCAGAAGCGGAAGCAAAGCCATCAAAGAACAGAGGGAGGCAAATGTAATGTATTGTTTACACCTCTTTGCTGTCTTTTCCCAGATCTAGCTCTTCGCAAACTGCATTAGCTCAGTGCTTCTGGTCCATGCACTCTACTTTCTGTCCCTGGTTATTTACGAATCGACTTATGCTGCAGCATGCCATTTGCAGAGACTAAAGCCTTGTACACGCGACCGTTTTTTCCGGCAGGAAAACAGCCGGGAATCCCGATGGGAAAATAGAGAACCTGCTCTCTATTTTCCCATCGGGATTCCCGGCAAAGTGTTTCCTGCCGAGAGAACCGGTTGTCTGTATTCTTACCTGCAGGGTAGAAAAACCGTGCATGCTCGATAACACTATGACGCATGCGCGGTAGCACACATTAGTCTGGGGTGTAGCAAGATAGCGCAACGGAATCGATTGTGACGAGACACCGGCTCGTCGTAGTCGATGACGTCATCGCGTTCTTGGCATTCAAAAGAATGTGGCTGTGTGTATACACGGCTTTTCAGGGCAACGATTCCCGGTCGTGTGTACAGGGCTTAATTCCATACATAAAATTGCAGGGATAGGAAGCATGGAGCCAATAGTATCGCTGTGCTCTCTGCACAGTATTTGGAGACCTGTATCTAGTAAAAGAGCACAGATGTAAGTGTAATTAACATATCACACTCACCTCCTGCTATTCTTTACACAGATAATCCCTAGAGACCTTTAAAAGAAAAACAAAAAGGGCAATCGTTTAAAGAAAAGAACGAAGGATTGAAGGTGGATCTGGAAAAAAAACAGCAGAGGGAAACTTGGCTTATACAGAACATCACCAAGTACAGTTAGATGTCCTAAAGTCAGTTATCTTAAAACAAGTTGATTACAATACACTGATTAAAAGGATACCTCAAAATCCATCATAAAAAAATAAAAATAGATCAGGACACTGAAAAGGAAAAAAAATATGAACTCTCAGTACTGTGTTAATGAAGAACAGACACAAATATATGAATTGTTTATGTGCCAAAAGACTTGTTTGCCAGTCTTGTGATCCAGACGCTTTTCAAAAAGTACAAGTTCTGGACCACCATGCAGACTACAATGTCATGAAGCAATGTTCCAGGACTCACTTCTGTTTGTGAGAGGACAGTGAAGGAACAACAGCACACTGAGTTCATTCCTCTCCTGGTAGTATGTTTACACTGACAGCACTTTGGAAAGGGACAGAAAGGCCTCCCAGATTTTGTGCCATTTTACAGGGGGATTGCAGTAGGAAGATATCAGGATTCTAAAAGAAAACTGCATCTGTTTTTTTATAGGTTTGCCTAGAGCTCAGTTTAAAGTTTGTCTTACTAAACCCAGGAGCCTGCATTCATTATATCTGTTCTCCCACAATACACAGAACACAGAAATGCAATTATTTTAGTAAATATAAAGTGCTAAATACCTTTTCTCATCAGCAGTATATAGCAGTCTTGTGACTGCTAACAGTGTTCAGCCAAGCACTGGTTAAAGCTTCAAGGAGTTTTCATTCTCCAATTGTCCTATAAGGCTGCAGGACCCGACCCTTTCTCGACAGTCCCAATTGGCCCTGTGCCAATCACATGCACCCTCCCAGAAAAAACCCCCCACAAAAACACTCTAGCAACAAACATCAAACTGAGCACATGCAGATTGCCTCCAAAGCTCTGTACTATCAGGAGATGGATTGGGAACTGTGAAAATAGGGGAGGATCAGAAAAGACAAGATCAAACAGCCTTTTAAAACAATGCAGAGGATTAACCCCTTAGGTTCCAGTGAGTATAACAAGCATGCACCACTACATATACAGACTTATTTTACTGTTGTGGGGTTACCAACACTTTAAAAATAGCATTCCATCATCCCTAGACTTGAATAGGATTCAGAAATGTGTGGGTAGATCTAAAACTTACAGTGAATGCAAGATGGCCTTCAGAATAAAAAACGCGTTTTACAGACATTTGGGGGAGATTTACTAAAACTGGTACACTCAGAATCTGGTGCAGCTGTGCAAGATAGCCAATCAGCTTCTAACTTCAACTTGCTCAATAAAGCTTTGACAACAAAACCTGGAAACTGATTGGTTTCTATGCAGAGCTGCACCAGATTTGGCACTCCAGTTTTAGTAAATAACCGCCTTGGAGTCTAACTATTGCCAAAGGACTGCAAATAAGTACTGTACGTCATGGTGCCCAAACTTTTGTACATGCCACATTTTATTTCCAAGTCAAAAAAAATTGTGCATTCAAATTAGCAAGAGTATATATATAGGTTCGTTTCCTGCAAAGATTGTGTTAAACTTTTCCGATTTGAATGTATCCTATGTATCGTTTCCCCCGCCCATTTATAAAAAGAAAAACATGTTATTGTACAGAGATATTCAAACACTTGCACACAATGCCAAGATAAAATTACACACAAGTCAAATGTTCTCGAAAATACAAAGTACAGTAAAAGCAGTCACATCATAATCACGTACCCACATATACGTGGACATTGTGCAACTAGACTTTTTTTTCTGTCATTTCAAAACCCAAGCAAAATCCTGATGAGATGGGACACAAACTCACCTGAAAATGAGTTCTAAAGTGAGCGACTAGAATCGGTCAAATACCTGTCCTCTGTATTGGTAGCTGCTCCTAGCAATGAGTTCCAATTACAATCACGACTTCTTTATACAGGTTCCTCTGTGTACCAGAGACTGCATCTGTAAAGTGCTGATTACATGGGATGAACACCTTTGGAAAATATGAACAAGGAAATCTAAACTAGGAAAAGCTGTCCGAGGCTGGACAATAAACTAAAAGCATTATTATTCTTTAATATGAAATCATCAACACCCCAACTTATACTGAACCTGCAGAATCCATACTAGGGGCTACACTATTATAAGAAGGTAGATACGTGGTTGCATGTTATGATTTTAATAATACCATGGTAAAATAAAAATATACAATTCATATGCTGTGTGAATAAAAATATGCATCTGAAATGATTAAAAGAAAAATTTCTTCTTTTACTCTTAAAAATGGGCCTTGGTCCAATTCATCCAGCATTTTCCTTCCATCGAAAACAGCCACCCCCTCTTTGTGGAATGGATCAATGTGTTTCCAAGGCAACTGGTGTCATTGTTAGACTAACAATATTTATAACCATCAGGATCCAATCAGAGGGGTTAAGGAAAAAGTGTTGTCACATTTTTGGGAAAGCAGCATTGTAACAGACACTTCATATATATGCAGCTCCGAAGATACTGCAGTTCTCTGCAGAAAGCGGTCCAGCTAATGTCCCATGGTCCCATTCCCAATACAGACCTCTCACCAGCTGCTGCTGCATCAGACTGTAGATGCCTAACCCGGGAATAGGACCAAGCGAATTCAGCCATCATCCGAATCGAATCCCTGAGCAGTCTCTTCAGAGGAGCTGTCCTTGTGGATTCGTCCGTCACTCTTCATACTGTTGAAGGTTTTTTTGAAAGCCACCATCATGGCATGAGCCAGCTTTTTGGCCTCTAACTTGCTTTCACACTCCACAGCATGGCAATCCATTTGGTAGGTCAGGTCATCGTTGATTTCTCGGTAAACCCAGGCAAAGATGTTGGGGCTGACATTGTGATCTGCTGTGCAGTAAGCAATTCTGGCCACCTGGAATGTGTCCATATGAAGAGTAGCCTCACCCTTGATGTCTTGGTGATGAAGTCGCACTTGGAAAGGACGGATTTCGAGGATGGTGTTGGAGGGGAACACATCTTCTCTGGCCAAAGTGTGCTTTTTCCACAATTCAATCACTGGTTGCTCTGTGCATCCAGATAAAAACTGAACTCCCGTTGCAGATACCTTTCCCAGATAGGTAACCTGAAACAAAGAAAGATAACAAATAAATTGATCTATACATTATGTCTCCTCTAAAAACATACCTCATTAGCAAGCCAAGTTTTGGGATGCCAATCTATTCTGAGAAAAGAGAACACCAGTAAATAGAAATGCAACAATAATTTGGTGAGAATCAAATGCACCAGAGAAATGATCAATGGCTAGAAGGGTAAATTATCAATTATGGGATATAGAAAGGCTAAGCAGAAGTACAACAAGCCCTTTTAAAAGGGAACAAACGTTTTAAAGTGATATTAAAAAGGTATTTTGTTTAAAAACACAACATGTTATACTTACAGTGCCTTGAAAAAAGTATTCACACCCCTTGAAATTGTCCACATTTTGTCACGTTACAACAAAAAACGTAAATGTATTTTATTGGGATTTTGTGATGGACCAGCACAGAGTGACACACAATTGTGAAGTGGAAGGAAAATTATAAATAGTTTTCAATTTGTTTTACCATGTTGTGTTGGTCCAACACAACATGGTAAAATAAATTGAAAACCATTTATCATTTTCCTTCCACTTCACAATTGTGTGCCACTCTGTGTTGGTCCATCACAAAATCCCAATAAAATACATTTACGTTTTTGGTTGCAACATGACAAAATGTGAAACCTTTTAAGGGGTAGAAATACTATATATATATATATATATATATATATATATATATATATATTATATATATATATATATATATATATATATATATATATATATATATATTTTTTTTTAAAGGCACTGTACCTGTTCTGTGCAGTGGTTTTACACAAAGCAGCCCAGATCCTCCTCTTCTAGGCTCTCTCGCTGACGATCCTGGCCCCTCCCTCCTGCCAAGTGCCCCCACAGCAAGCAGCTTGCTATGGGGGCACCTGAGCTGAGCCACTGTGCTGTGTCCATTCAGACATGAGGCTGCAGCTTGGCCCCTTCCCCTTTCTCTCCTGCCTTTGAATGACAGCAGCAAGAGCCAAAAAGGCACCCGCTGCTGTGTCTCAGCCAAGCAGGAGGGAGAGTCCCAGGCAGCCGAGGTTCTCGTGCAACATCACTGGATCGAGAAGGGGCATAGGGGGGCTGCTGCACACTGAAGATTTTTGTTCATCCTAATGCATAGAATGCATTAAGATAAAAAACCTTCTGCCATAGACAGATAGATAAAAAAATCCTATCCCTTTATGGTTAGCTATAACACATAAAATACACATGGCGCTTGTACTTAAACAATGATTCCTTAGCCTGGATTTCAACTTTAAAGTCACTGATCTCAAATCCTCTGGAAAAAAAAAAAAAAAAAAAAAACAGTGCATGCGGAGTCCTCTTTCACCACCATCACCCTAAACAAACCAGACTGCAATTTATGTAAATCCTCAGATACTGGGAATCTTTTAGGCTCTTTTTTTTATACTCAAACCCTTCTTCATTTCAGGGTGTGCCACTACACAGTGTACATGCACCCCCAGCTCTATACAACCAATACTGGGCCAGCAGATGGTACACAATTGGTGACATTCCACCCACAGGTGCATAACCATTCCAGTGTTATCCATGTATGCAGTGGATGTGTGCCATATTATATCAATCTGTATTTGGGGAGTAAGCCATTTGTGCAGCTTGTAACATGCTGGAGGAGAGCCTGATTTTATGCTAGATGTCAGTGTGTTGTACTTGACACTTCATATGCAGTAGATGTAGGAAATCCAGGCACCTCATACATCACAGTGCACATATAAACAGACATGTTAGCATGGAAAAAAACGCCATTTTATGATCCGTGAAAGTCCAACACTAACAAGAAGCAGCAACAGCAACACTGGTGATGTGAAAAACGTGTCACAAAGCTTCATCTGTTCAGGGGATCTTTCCACAGGGCAAGGGCAGACAAGAAAATACATTGACAAAAAAGGATACGTTTTAGCCCTGCCAACCTAGACAACACTTCAGCTGTGGGGAAAATGTGCAAACTGACCCCTTTCATTCTATGGTGGCCGGAGTTGGCAAGCGGCACAGTAATGACAATTTAAATTCCTCTGGTTTCTCCTGCTGGCAGGAGAAGAGTGGCAGCAATGTCTGTTGAGAGATGTGACTAGAGATGGGAGAAAGCTGATTAAACATGACCCGTCAACGGCAGGGAGCATAGGCAACCATCCTTGGTCTGAACTAATAAAAAATAAAAAAGCATCCAATGAAAACAGCAGGACAATAGGCCTTATGTATAAACAGAATGGGTGAAATAGTGTCTGTGTCGGCCATTGCCAATTGGATCATTTCACGCTATAATCTGCAACAGAAGAATAGCAGCAGAATAGAATTTCTTTATCTCCAGTTTTCTCTTTATTGGTTTTAGGACCCAATTAGGTAGCAGTTGAAAAGAAACCGTACCTTGTATGTCACAAAATATTCCTGAAAGGTTAAAAAAAAAAAAAAAAAAAAAAAAAAAAACACATTGAGAAAATAGAATTCTTACCATTTTGGGGGTACACATTGCCAGCCTCCTTGTACATCATTACTGGCAGTTCCAAGTTACTACACAGGCACAATTAATATTTCTAAGGCCAATTTCACACTGAGGCGCTTTACAGGTACTATAGCGCTAAAAATCACCCCTCCTTTCACTCCAGCAAGCTGACAGGCTGAACCTGTGCTGGAAGCCAATAGATGTAACTGCTCCTGGACAGGAATCTCCTTAACGATTGTGCAGCGGAGCAAGAGACACGGAGGACAATGCACCGGCCAATGGGGAGCAGGGCGCTCTCCGATGACGTCAGCAAGGAGCGACAAGGCAGCCAATGGCGTTTGTTTGCATCCCCTTCATTCAATTCCATCACCTTGGTTACACCTATGCCACCGCCGACGCCACACCAGTGCGTCTGGATCTCCATTGGCTGCCTTGTCGCTCCTTGCTGACGTCATTGGGGAGCGCCCTGCTCCCCATTGGCCGGGCCATCACCCTTCGTGTCTTTTGTTCCGCTGCACGATCGTTACGGAGATTCCTGCTCAGGAGCAGTTACATCTATTGGCTTCCAGCACAGGTTCAGCCTGTCAGCTTGCTGTCGCGACAACCGCAGTTACCATCTTTGGGAACCCTAAACCACGCTACTAATTAAGTCTCTAGTTGAGCATCAGGGACGTTCATCACAGCAGGTACACAAGAGCCATCATACCGAATTTTCCTTTTTCCACCTGGATTTCGGTGGTTACCTTGTTGAAGGTTTGACAAAGTTACTCTGGGGACATAAGATTTGATGTTAACCCCTTCCATCTTTGACTCCGTAGTGGCATCGGTGTTGCTTTTATTAATTATACCACAACTACTACCATTATTATTGTGTGCATTTAATGGGCCAGATTCAGCAAGAATTTACGCCGGCGTATCTATAGATACGCCGCGTAAATTCAAAGCTGCGCCGGCGTATCTTCTTTCTGTATTCAGAAAGCAAGATACGTCGAAATTAGGCTGAGATCCGACTGGCGTAAGTCTCTTATGCCGTCATATCTTAGGGTGCATATTTACGCTGGCCGTAGAATATTCAAATGACCTAGATACGCCGATTCACAAACGTACGTGCGCCTGGCGGAATTTTTTTACGTCGTTTGCATAAGGCTTTTCCGGCGTAACGTTGCTCCTGCTTCTATGAGGCGTACGCAATGTTAAGTATGGACGTCGTTCCCGCGTTGAATTTTTTACGTCGTTCGCGAATAGGGCTGGACATAATTTACGTTCACGTCGAAAGCAATGACGATTTGTGGCGGAATTTTAAGCATGCGCACTGGGATTCTTTCGCGGGGTCAACAATAATTTAAATAAAACACGCCTACATCATCCCCATTTGATTTAGGCAGGCTTACGCCGGCCCACATACGTTACGCCGCCGTAACTTAGGGCGCAAGTTCTTTATGAATACGGAACTTGCGCCCCAATTTACGGCGGCGTAACGTATCGGAGATACGTTACGCCCACACAATGTTACGCAAGACTATTACGTTTTATGCCATTTCCATCGAGCGCTGCCTTTTTGGTTTTTGTTTTAATGTTTAATAGCTAGCCATTAGTTTTACTCTTTAAGACGCCTTTCACACTGCATTAAAAATAGCGCCTGTAAAGCCTCAGCTGCAATCCCAATGTGAAAGCCTGCTTTCACACTGGGGAGCTGGGTTGGCAGGGCATCAAAAAAGGTCCTGCCAGCAGCTTCTTTGCAGCGCTTTAGGAGCGGTGAATACACCACTCCTAAAGCGCCCCTGCCCATTGAAAACAACCGCTGGCAAAAGTGCAGTTTTTAACCCTTTTTGGCTGCTAGCGGGGGATAAAATCGCCCTGCTAGCAGCCGAAAAAAGCCGCAAAAACTACGGTAAAGCACCGCTTTTACCGCCGACACCTGGGCGCTTTCAGTGTGAAAGCACTCTAAGGAAAGTCCACCCAAAACCAATTTCAGGTAGGGACTTAAGCCTAGTACAGTGGCATCAGCCAGTTGAATATTAAACCGGCCGACATTCGGCTTGTGTGTGTACAGCAGGCGGTTGAAGGGTCATGACCGAAAAAGGTCTGGTCGACCGACTCCCGATCAATGCTCTCAACCAATGGCTGGCTGACCCCTGTCAAAACACAATATGATAGCAGGGGAGATCGCTGTACCAACAACAAACCTGAGCTGTCCATTTTTTTTGTTCAACCCACCACATAGAACGAAGAGGAAACAAAAAAAATAAAAAACTGGTAGTGTGTACAAGGCTTTATGCTGGTGGGCTGTTATCTACTACAACCTTTTCTATTTCTTTTCACTGAACAGCAATACTCTTGTCTATGACTCCCACCACATTGAACCACTTCTGCTGCTACCTCCAGGGTGGGGAAGTCTGGGAACTCATGAGTAAAGAGGCCACGGTTAGGGTAGATTGGACACAGGCCTTTTGCCACAATGAAAATCCCAGTAGTAGAAATCTGATTCATGCTGCTCGGTTAGACAACTGTACAGCTTTCGAAGGCCACAGCTATTCGTGGCCATTTGCAAAGCCAGCAATCACCTGAGGTGGTCCCAGCTGGATGCACACAAAATGCATTCAGCCACGTTCACCACTGGTAATTGCTAGCTGTTCAAAGTGACTGCAAATGTACCCCCTTAACCAGTTCCCGACCGGCTCATGCAGATATACTGTGGCAGAATGACTCTTGGGCGAAATTCATAAGGCTTTGCCCAGGGGAGCTACCAGAAGGCAGGCGCCCAATGCGCGTGGCCCGTGATCGCCGCCGGCCACGCACGATCGCGTGCACAAGGGTGTGTGTGTGTATAAACACACAAATCCCTGTGCTATCAGAGGAGAGAAGACAGATTGTGTGTTTCTACAAAGTAGAAACCACGATCTGTCATCTCCTATAGTGAGTCCCATTCTCCCCCCCCCCCCCACAGTTAGAACACAATAGGGAACACAGTTAACCCCTACCCTGCCAGTGACATTTCCATAGTAATCAGTAAATATTTATAGCACTGATCACGCTGTAAAATGTGGATGGTCCCAAAAATGTTTCAAAAGTATCCGACCCGTCTGCCGCAATACAATTGTGTTTTTCCCCCCCCCAAAATTTACACTGTTTATAGCGCAAAAAAATAAAAACGGCAGGTGATCAAATACCACCAAAAGAAAGCTCTATTTGTGGGGGGGAAAAAAAAAAAAAAAAAAAAAGGACGTCAATTTTGTTTGAGTACAACATCGCACGACCGCACAATTGTCAGTTAAAGCGATGCAGTGCTGTATAGCAAAAAATGGCCCGGTCATTGAGCAGCCAAATCTTCCGTGGCTGAAGTGGTTAAGCTGGCCACACACAGATCTTTTGTTCTGCCTGCAGGTTGAACAAAAAATGTTCCAACAAATTCCTCCATCCATGCCAAACAGGGCATATGGATGAAATTACTGCATCAGATTAGATGCAACTGTTCTTCCGACAGCTTTTCACCTGGCTCCTTCGACAAAAGCTGACTAAAAAGGCATTTAGCAAGAATCAGCTAAAATTTGACCTGCTTATGGCCAGCTTTAATGTCCATGAGAGGTAAAGGATATTGCGAATATTTTTGATCTGACAGCATCTACCGATTGAGCACAAAAATTTTAAATATATATTAAAAAGTTTTAACAACCATGACTTCAAAAATGTCCGAGGGCTCTTTATAATGTGGCGTAAACGCTAAAGTAGTCAGTTGGTGTTCTTTTGATACAAAAAAAATAAATATAAAAAAAAATTTCAGACATTAGGTCAGTTTCCGTTTCTCATCCGTTTTCTTTGATGAACACTTACAGGGAACAAAACAAAATTTTATGAGCCCTACATGACACCCGAGTAGACATCCTGGCACATCCAGCATCTTCAGGAGTGGAAAGTGTTAAAAGCTGCAGCTGAGATTTTGTCTGTGTTAGAAGATACTACCACAGAGCTCCACACAAGAAAAAAAAAAAAAAAAAAAAACACATCTGGCGGGAGCTCCTGTGGAGCCAAAATATTGGATCCAGTTCTACATTCCAAAAGCGAACGCACTCAAATGCCCCCAACTATTAACCCAAACTGTACCAGGCAGCCAACAAAATCTACCCGTGTGTGGTCATCATAATTTTTAAGGTGAACATACAAGGCCAGGTTAGTTATAATGCGCCCAGAGCCTGCAGAGGGTTACTAAATCAGATGTTGTGTACTAGATTTCAGAAGAATCTGAAGTAAATTATGTGCCAATTATAGTTCCATATTCCTTCTGTCCAGTTTTGTACAAAGTCAATAGTTTTAGTCCTTTTAAACAAAATAACATGAACGCAAATTAGATCCCCCCCCCCCCCCCCCGACAAGGAAGAGAAGACTTTTGCACAATGAAGTGCATGCAAGATTTACATACTTTCTGCTGCTGTTTCGAGGTATCCTCAGATAGGAACAAGGTAAGGAACGCATAGCAGTTCTAGGCTGGCAGCACCAGAAAAATGGAAAGCTGATGCAGCAGGAGTGTGCATTATTAAGAAGGAACATTAACCACTTGCCTACTGTGCACATACACCCCCTTCCTGCCCAGACTAGATTTTAGCTTCCGGCACTGCGTCGCTTTAACTGACAATTGCGCGGTCATGCGACGTGGCTCCCAAACAAAATTGACATCCTTTTTTCCCCACAAAAATAGGAGCTTTCTTTTGGTGGTATTTGATCGCCTGTGCGGTGTTTATTTTGGGCTATAAACAAAAAAAAGAGCGTCAATTTAAAAAAAAAAACAAAAAAAAAAACAATATTTTTTACTTTTTGCTATAATAAATATCCCATTTTTTTTAAAAATATATTTTTTTTTCTCAGTTTAGGCCGACACATATTCTACATTTTTTTTTTTTTTTAACCAAAAATATCGCAATAACCTGGTTTGCGCAAAAGTTATATTGCCTAAAAAATAGGGGACAATGATTTTTTTTTTAAAAAATGTTATACTAGGAATGGCGGCGATCTGTGTTTTTTTCGGGACTGCGACATTATAGCGGACACATCGGACACTTTTGACACATTTTTGGGACCATTCACATTTATACAGTGAACAGTGTTATAAATATGCATTGATTACTGTATAAATGTGAGTGGCAGGGAAGGAGTTAACCACTAGGGGGCGGGGAAGGGGTTAAATGTGTATCCTGGGTGTGTTCCAACTGTGGGGGGAGGGGGGTGACTGGGGGAGGTGACCGATCTGTGTCCCTATGTACAAGAGACATAGATCGGTCTCCTCTCTCCTTGACAGGATGTGAAGCTCTGTGTTTACACACAGAGCTCCACGTCCCTGCACAGTTACTGGGCCATCGCGGCCGCCGGGCACGCACACTGTGTTCCCAGTGACGCGCGCGCCCTAGAGGCTTTAAAAGACAGGACGTCATATGACGGCCTGTCGGAACAATAGAGCATTCCGCCCGCCGTCATTTGACAGTGGGCGGATGTTAAGTGGTTAAAGAAATGTCCAACACAAGGAGATTTATCAACATTACAGATCAAAAAAACTTCATTCCCAAAAAGGGCTTGCCTTTTAGTTAAGGCAATTCAGCGCATCACAGATTTTTTTTTTGTACAAACTTTATTTGAAGTGTACAAAAAGTACAGTGCCATGCAATTCTGTAATGAATGAAGTTTCACAATGCAGTGTGTGTGTGAATTCACCCTTAATGTCCGACTTCTCGCTCCTTTCTGAAACAGGCTCTCGGTAGATTTTACCAATTCAGCTGGTATGTACGGAGAGTGAAACATTTTTTTTCCTGGCTCCCTGCGCAAAACACCTTTCAAATCTGTTGATCCACCTCTACCTTGCAGGCACACGTTTAGATTTTCAGAGGACCGAACGTCAGTTTTTGTGGCATGCTAGTCTGATGAAAGTGAAGAGGTTACTCACAATACGACATTTTTTGTACAACAGAATACAAAATGTCAGAAGTGACGTTGAATAGTTTTGTATGCATTCTTCCCTTTCTGAGCATGCGTAGTCTTGCTCTTATTTTTTTGGACGAAAACCGTACTAATGAAAACTAAAATCAAACATTAGTTTGCATCCGACAAAAAATGTATAGTCTGCACATCCAGCTTGTGTCTGACGACAAAGTGAAAATCGGCTATCAAAAGCACCGTACCAACAATCTGAAAATCGGCGGGCAGCTTGTCGGACAAATTTTTCCATCAGATTTTCGTATCGTGTGTACGGGCCTTTAGGCGCTCCTGGACACACAGACAAGACTGTCTGCTCCTCAGGCTGCAGAGATTTCCGGACAAAAATATTCACATAAAAAATCTTTGTACCTTCGCTGAACAAAAGAATGTCAAATTAAAAATTTCACTTCCTTTTAAACATTCAGTTTTAAAAAGAATGCAAAATTCTGAAAATTCCTTTGACCAAGAAGTTTTCTATTCTCCTTATAATGTTCCCATCAGTGTCGTCGAAAACAAATGATGATTTTACCCCACTAACAAATTAGTAAATTCAAACAAAGCCACCTGCCTTTGACAAGGGAGTCTGTCATAATATATTCCAGTTCTGTCAGAAAATTTGCAAAAAACAGTCTAATAGTATATACAGTATATCTCTTGTCTTATTCTCAGAGCAGATTAGAGATTTTGCTCCCTAACCATATAGCTGGTTATTTATATTTACCACTGTATAGAGATATTTAACTACTTGCCGCCCGCCAATGACAAATTGACGTCGGCAAAGTGGTTGTAGAATCCTGACTGGACGTCATATGACGTCCTCAGGATTCTAAGCCGCTGCGTGCCCCCGGGGGCGCGCATCGCGGCGATCGTTGTTGCGGGGTGTCAGTCTGACACCCCGCAACACCGATCTCGGTAAAGAGTCTCTCACGGAGACTCTTTACCACGTGATCAGCCGTGTCCAACCACGGCTGATCACGATGTAAACAGGAAGAGCCGTTGACGGCTCTTCCTCACTCGCGTCTGACAGACGCGAGTAGAGGAGAGCCGATCGGCGGCTCTCCTGACAGGGGGGGTTCGCGCTGATTGTTTATCAGCGCAGCCCCCCCTCGGATCGCCACATGGACCACCAGGGAAGCCCACCCTGGACCACCAGGGAAGGGCAAAAAAAAAAAAAAAAAACCATTAAAAATAAAAGATGCCAATCAGTGCCCACAAATGGGCACTGACTGGCAACATAGGAAAAATAAGTGCCGCCCCACAGTGTCCATCAGTGCCACCCCACAGTGTCCATCAGTGCCACCCCACAGTGTCCATCAGTGCCACCCCACAGTGTCCATCAGTGCCACCCCACAGTGCCCATCCGTGCCCAGTGCCCACCTATCAGTGCCCATCTGTGCCAACCATAAGTATCCATCAGTGCCACCCATAAGTGCCACCCATGAGTGCCCATCTGTGCCGCCTATGTGTGCCCATCAGTGCCGCCTATGTGTGCCCATCAGTGCCGCCTATGTGTGCCCATCAGTGCCGCCTATGTGTGCCCATCAGTGCCGCCTATGTGCCCATCAGTGCCGCCTATGTGTGCCCATCAGTGCCGCATACCAGCGCCGCCAATCAGTGCCCGTCAGTGCTACCTCATCGATGTCCATCAGTGCCATCTCATCAGTGCCACCATATCAGTGCCCGTAATTGAAAGAGAAAACGTACTTATTTACAAAAAAATTAACAGAAAAAAATAAAAACGTAATTTTTTTTCTAAATTTTCAGTCTTTTTTTAGTTGTTGCGCAAAAAAAAAAAAAAAATCACAGAGGTGATCAAATACCACCAAAAGAAAGCTCTATTTGTGGGGAAAAAAGGACGCCAATTTTGTTTGGGTACAGTGTAGCATGACCGCGCAATTGCCATTCAAAGTGCGACAGTTCTGAAACCTGAAAATTGGCTTGGGCGGGAAGGTGTATACGTGCCCTGTATGGAAGTGGTTAAGAATAAACTGCCTTTTTTTTTAAACTTTACATATTAACCAAATTATACACCACATTTTTAAATGTTATTATCAGAATAAATCGAAACAATAAAAATCAGCCAACTAATCAATTATGAAAATCAATCGTTAGTTGCAGCCCTACTGGGCACCATTACCCCCTTCCCGCCCAGGCCAATTTTCAGCCTTCAGCACGGTCACACATTAAATGACAACTGCACGGTCATGCAACACTTTACCTATACGAAATTTGTATAATTTTTTTCACACAAATAGAGCTTTATTTTGGTAGTATTTAAATTGGCACTGAGTTTTTTTTTTGCCAAACAAAAAAAGGAAAAATCGTTTTTTTTTTTTTAGAATTGTTTTTTTCATAGTTTGTTATAAATTTTTGCTAATGGGTAATTTTTCTTCTTCAGTGATGTGCGCCGATGAGGCACCGGTAGGTGACACTGATGGTCACCGATTGGCAGCACTGGAGTTGGTGACAATGATGATGGGAGCCGATGTCCCTTTTACACAAGCCGGTTATCAGCTTGCTTCTTCTCTCCGCATGAGGAAAGAAAAGCTGTAAACTGTCCTTTGTGATAAACTGTCATTGGACACAGCTGTTCACAAAGCAAAAGGGCAGCTGGGTTTGGCCCTTTACGTCCATGGACGGCCACCCAGCAAACTAAGCCTGCACGGTAGCTGTCTTTCGGCTATAATGCTGGCAGGATTTTTTTTATTTTTTTTTATTTAGTATGCTGTGTGAATGGGAACAAATTTTACTGCAACAATAGAAACACCGTAGGACTACCATACACCAGTAGAAGTTAATGTGGCCAAATCAACAGTTTTCAAATGTAGAGATGAGGAAAGTCAAAAGAGAAGGTTGGACATTTTTTCTCAAATAAACAGAATTCTAACCGACTATGGCTTTTGTCTGGGAAAAAGCGTACTGCTTGTAAAATGTAGCAGCCTCTACTTTAGGTAGGTGCTAGAAGCAAGATTTTTGTTCGAGCAGGGAAAATCGAGTACTGTCCGTGATACTTTTTTTTATTTGTACTAACATACAATTTTTCAGGACTAAAATAAAAAAAGTATTACGGACAATACTCAATTTTCTCTGTCACAACTGCACTAATACGGCTACAATCACGTCAAGTATGTTAGAGCAGGTAAATTTAGGCAGGTCTAGCTGGGCTCTGAGAGTGGCCTAAAGTAGCAGCAGGTGACTCACACGCAGCATCACTTCTCAGTTACCTCCCTCTGGCTTCTAGAAGGGAGGAGAGGAAGAGAAGTGGAGCTGCCTGGGCTGTTCCAAGGAGCCCTGACCAATCCCCAATTTGGATTGGCAGGGGGCAGTTCTTCTTAAATACCTAGAGTCAGCCCTGCTGGGGAGGAGTTGTCAGGTGGAAGAAGCTGGAGATGAAGCACTAGGTTGTCAGGGGGCCTTTAAGGCACTCCCCCCAGTCGGGGGAGGGGGGGTATTCTTTGGGCCTGAGGGGTTTAGGTGCAAGTCGGAGCCTTGCTGAGAAACAAAGAAGGATCTGGACAGGATGCACAGAAAGGAACCGAGAAAGACAACAGGAGCTAGTGTTGCCGGGCAAGACTCCAGGAGTGCAGCCAAGAGGACTGGTGAGTGACCGGCACAGTTGGGAGAGCTGGGGAGGCATGCCGGAGCAGACTGGGAGTGCAGTCTGAAATGGATGTAGAGCCAGCGGTAGAGACTGATGTCATGGACTGTGGATTTGGGCGACTGCAGCCAGGAGGGCTGGCAGGGCCTGAAGAGAACTGACTGGGAGCAGTACTCCACCAAAAGGTCAGTTAGCGTCAAGGACTTTCCTATTTTTGTTTTTACACTAAAAGGGGCCCGCAGTCCCTGCCTGCAAATGGCAGTTGCCAAGGCCTGACAGAGTCAGAGTTGAGCCTTCATGTGCTAGCTGTACCGGGAACCAAGTATTGTACAGGACAGAGAGGAACACTCTACAAATAAGCATTGTGCTGGAGGAGACTGGAACTCTAGAAGTGTAAATAGGAGGTTCCAACTGATCATCCTATTGATTCCATTATTGATTCTGGGCATCCCATAATCTCCCTTTACCCTATCCAAGTTCAAAATCCCTCAATAAAATACAAAATATAAGGACTGTTCATTGTCTCAAAAGTGACTGGGCGACAGGTGGATCACAATATCCAGGAGCCCCTGTGGGGGTACTGCTACATAAAGGGCATGTGCATCCTGAAATGTAGAATTTAAAACAATGGCATGCAAAGCAAACAAAATTCTTCAGGGTTTTAATCTGAAATGTATTGGTATTAATCGAATGCTTCCGACTTTTTGGGAAATTTCTGTACAAACATTTCTACTGGCGTATACTCTGCTGTTTAATGTGTAGTAATTTTTTTTTTTTTAGGCTTCTTTCACACTATGGATTGTATGTCCGTTTTATAATATCCGTATTACACCTATTAACGGACGTTTATTAACGGATTTAATAACGGATACATACGGATAAATATTTTACCATTCTTCCTTTATTGAAAACGGATAATGTTTATCCGTATATATCCGTATACATCCGTTATATCATTCCTTTCTAACGTCCGTTAATAAAAAACATTTCACCCTTTCTTGAAGTCCAGCTCCAGAAGTCGCATGGATATTCAGGGGAACCCCGCCGTCAATTTAAAACAAAAATGACGTGCGGTTCCCGGTAAATATCCATAACCAGACCCTTCAGGTCTGGTATGGATATTCAGGGGAACCCCGCCGTCAATTTAAAACAAAAGTGACGTGCGGTTCCCGGTAAATATCCATAACCAGACCCTTCAGGTCTGGTATGGATATTCAGGGGAACCCCGCCGTCAATTTAAAACAAAAATGACGTGCGGTTCCCCCTAAATATCCATAACCAGACCCATTATCCGAGCACGTTGACCTGGCCGGCCGCAGAAAAGAGGGGGGGACAGAGTGCGGCCCCCCCTCTCTCCTGAACCGCACCAGGCCACATGCCCTCAACATGGGGAGGATGTCCCCATGTTGATGGGGACAAGGGTCTCATCCCCACAACCCTTGCCCGGTGGTTGTGGGGGTATGCGGGCGGGAGGTTTATCAGAATCTGGAAGACCCCTTTAACAAAGGGGACCCCCAGATCCTGACCCCCCCCTGTGTGAAATGGTAATGGGGTACACTGTACCTCTACCATTTCACGAAGGAAGTAAAAAGTATTGTAAAAAAAACACACTGACACAAAAGAATAAAGTCCTTTATTAAAAAAAAAAAAAAAAAAAAAAAACTCCAGCGCTGAAAAATCCAATCGTTCCCGGCTTCCAGCGTTGTCCTGATCCTGCGACGGGTGCGGGTGATCTCCCGCGATGAGAAGATCCAGCGTCGGGTGATCTCCGCTCCGGCGATGTGAAGATCCATCCATCCGGCGCAGCAGCATCCCGGACCTCCTCTCACCGCTGGGCACAGCCGAGCGAATGAGCGGCTGAAGCGGTGACATTTCTTATATAGAGGAGGCAGAGCCACCCGTCACGTGACCCTGCCCCCTCTGACGTACCTCTGCTACGTCACTGGGGAAGACCATGAAGAGGAAAGACCTTTCCTCTTCATGGTCTTCCCCAGTGATGTAGCAGAGGTACGTCAGAGGGGGCAGGGTCACGTGACGGGTGGCTCTGCCTCCTCTATATAAGAAATGTCACCGCTTCAGCCGCTCATTCGCTGGGCTGTGCCCAGCGGTGAGAGGAGGTCCGGGATGCTGCTGCGCCGGATCGATGGATGGATCTTCACATCGCCGGAGCGGAGATCACCCGACGCTGGATCTTCTCATCGCGGGAGATCACCCGCACCCGTCGCAGGATCAGGACAACGCTGGAAGCCGGGAACGAGTGGATTTTTCAGCGCTGGAGTTTTTTTTTTTTTTTTTTAATAAAGGACTTTATTCTTTTGTGTCAGTGTGTTTTTTTACAATACTTTTTACTTCCTTCGTGAAATGGTAGAGGTACAGTGTACCCCATTACCATTTCACACAGGGGGGGGGGTCAGGATCTGGGGGTCCCCTTTGTTAAAGGGGTCTTCCAGCTTCTGATAAACCTCCCGCCCGCATACCCCCACAACCACCGGGCAAGGGTTGTGGGGATGAGACCCTTGTCCCCATCAACATGGGGACATCCTCCCCATGTTGAGGGCATGTGGCCTGGTGCGGTTCAGGAGAGAGGGGGGGCCGCACTCTGTCCCCCCCTCTTTTCTGCGGCCGGCCAGGTCAACGTGCTCGGATAATGGGTCTGGTTATGGATATTTAGGGGGAACCGCACGTCATTTTTGTTTTAAATTGACGGCGGGGTTCCCCTGAATATCCATACCAGACCTGAAGGGTCTGGTTATGGATATTTACCGGGAACCGCACGTCATTTTTGTTTTAAATTGACGGCGGGGTTCCCCTGAATATCCATACCAGACCTGAAGGGTCTGGTTATGGATATTTAGGGGGAACCGCACGTCATTTTTGTTTTAAATTGACAGCGGGGTTCCCCTGAATATCCATGCTCAGTAAAATTAACGTCCGTTAACATAACGGACATTTACGGAGACATTTACTAACGTCCATGTGCCATAGACTTCAATGTTAAAATATAACGGACGTTAATATATCCGTTACTTGCAACGGACAAATAATTTACAAAAAATAGTGCAAGACCCGTCACATATTCCGTTATAACTAACGTCCGTATGTTAAAATATAAAGCGAAAAACGCACTGAATAGGTAATGAAACCATGTCAGTAGTGTAGGACTTTTTATGGTGTTTCGTGTCAAAAAGTAGGTGAGCTAATAATGTAACATAGAAACATATATAGAAAAGTATCAAAATTTAATATAAATACATGAAAACAAAAATAAATAAAAAATACAATGACAGAAATCATTGATTGCCCTGTTGTAGATGAGATATGACAATAGTTAGATGAGTAGAGGGCTGGTCGCCGACATGTTTCGCACTACGCGTCTTCTGGGCGCCGCACACATCTATGACATACTCTCATCAGTAACTGTGGGATGTCAAATAACGCCAGTGGATATATACGCGAAGCAGGACTAAGGGAAGTTGGAAAAATACACCGGGCACAAGCGTGTCTGGACAACAACTTCACCCCCTGTGGGAGTCAGATCCCCAGGGTTCTGAGTAAGGCCGTACCCTTAATAGGTTGCAGTGTGACACAATTTGATAATAAGATCTATTATTGTGGTTAAGCAACGTTTAGGTTCCTATATGACCATAGTGATGGATGCAGAGAGGTTAAACCAGAGCAGAGGCTCCTGTAGTGCCTGGTGTGGCATGCAAATGAAAGTCACACACCTATTGTAATCAGGCGCGCCAGGAACCTGGTGATGGAAGCTTGCCATTAGAGAGGACGCTCAACCTGCATATTACAATAGGTGTGTGACTTTCATTTGCATGCCACACCAGGCACTACAGGAGCCTCTGCTCTGGTTTAACCTCTCTGCATCCATCACTATGGTCATATAGGAACCTAAACGTTGCTTAACCACAATAATAGATCTTATTATCAAATTGTGTCACACTGCAACCTATTAAGGGTACGGCCTTACTCAGAACCCTGGGGATCTGACTCCCACAGGGGGTGAAGTTGTTGTCCAGACACGCTTGTGCCCGGTGTATTTTTCCAACTTCCCTTAGTCCTGCTTCGCGTATATATCCACTGGCGTTATTTGACATCCCACAGTTACTGATGAGAGTATGTCATAGATGTGTGCGGCGCCCAGAAGACGCGTAGTGCGAAACATGTCGGCGACCAGCCCTCTACTCATCTAACTATTGTCATATCTCATCTACAACAGGGCAATCAATGATTTCTGTCATTGTATTTTTTATTTATTTTTGTTTTCATGTATTTATATTAAATTTTGATACTTTTCTATATATGTTTCTATGTTACATTATTAGCTCACCTACTTTTTGACACGAAACACCATAAAAAGTCCTACACTACTGACATGGTTTCATTACCTATTCAGTGCGTTTTTCGCTTTATATTTTAACCACTAAGGACTGGTGGAGTACTGTCAGTGTTGGAAACCAACCATACAAACTCTTTGAAATAACGTCCGTATGTTATAACGGACTATTACGGATCTTTACGGAACATAAAAAAATCCCATAGACTTTAATGATATTTTATAAAGGACGTATAACTTCTGTTTTTTAACATTATCTGACGGATTTTAAAACGGATTATTAAAACGGATTTATTTTGTAGTGTGAAAAGGGCCTTACAGGAAAGGGCTTGGTGCAAAATCCAGTAACCCAGAGAAACAAAATGAGACTATACTAGGCAAGCTCAAGATAGATTTTGACTGGTTTCTATGGGTTTTGAACTTTGTATTCAGCTCCCATACACTGTATTTTTAAATCATTAAATCTCTTCAGGTGCACAACAGAATACCAGCAACCTTCTTTGTAAACCACAGAAAAATGGGTTTGTGCACATTGGAATAGAGAAGTTAGTGTTGTAAAGCTGTGGTCACACGAGCATGACCTTAAAAGACATTTCCAACCCAATCCGCCCTTTTTGCCTTTTGACCCTTTTTTAATCCTAATTCTGCTAGCAATATTTATTATATAAAAAAATATGATATGAAAACATCATTTACTGGTTTTAAACTTTTTTTTTTACATTTATTCAATTACCTTCTTGTTTATAGGCCTAGGCAAATTGTGTCATACATTACAGGAGTAGTTGGGAATGAGGGGTTTTCTCAGCCAAGCATCCCCCTGCCAGCATGCCTAAGGTAAAGACAGATGGATTCCAGGAAGTAATGCTACATGAATCATCTGCCCTTACTCAAGATGGCCAGGCCCAGAAATGCTAGGGAGTGTTTCTCAAATTAAAGGGACGGTTGAGGCCGATATTAATTCCTGCCAGCCCCTCTGCAATAAGAAGATATAATATACAGTGCATGTTTTTTCTCTTTAAATTTAGAAGCTAAATACCCTTTCCCCCCCTATTTCCCATTACATGCTTTTCTGCAGCTTCTCCACTGAACTATATTGAACCAAAAAAAAAAAAAAAAAATGGCACAGTTTTGCATTAAAAAGTCCTTGCCCTTTCCAAATACGCAGCAGCTGAAAAAAAAAATCATGAATGTGAATGTATCCCATAGGAAAACATGTAAATGAACTGTAGTGTTTCTGCAAAAAGCGCCAAAAAACAGGTGTGAACCCAGGCCTGAGATGTTTAGTAACATAATGGGGGTTAAAAAAACAAAAATAAAGTACAAAAAGAGCACATAATCGCTACTGTAAGGTGTTCATTTTTTTACTGTGGAACAGTGAAAGTAATATTTACAGTAGCGATTTGCTTTTTTGTACTATAAAAAGGGATAATTTTAGTTTAACCCCATTATGTTACTAAAAAGATATGCAAGTGTAGCGCTTAAAGTGATATGTTATATATCAAAATACCATGATATATGTAAAAAATTACACAAAAGATAAATAAATGTGAAACATGAATAAACAGTCTGTGCAACCCTTTAGGAAAAGGGTAAAACCAATGAATGGATAATATAATATACTTGATGTGATATCCAGTGAAAACCAAAGTCCAACAAAACTTAGTGTTCAAAATAATTAATATTGTTGAAGTTCATTATCTCCACATTTCATTCAGGTGAGTGAGAAAAAAAATGAAGAAGATGTGTGACTTCTAAAACGATAAAATCCCACCACCGATAAAAGTGCAGGCTTACCGGAACTTATTGACCGCTAGTGGCATATGCCAAGAGAGGTCAATCAAGGCTTATTATGACGGATGTCAGAAAACGATCCTTAGCCGGGAATTGTAGACCCAATTGGATGATGTATCCGTGGATGGAATAGGTCCCCAGAGACAGACGGGAAACTGCACTGGTGTAGGACTCTCAAAACCAATTGGTTCGATAAAATGACGGTGCATAGGAAAGAGAAAAGAGAGGTGGCCACATAGCGTAACTCCGTATGGTAAAAATAGCGAAGTTTATTCACAGCTGACAAACTTACATTTGGCTGATGTAAAGATTTCTTGCATGCAAAAATGGGGCGACAGTGGAGTCCTCCCGACGCGTTTCGTGGTCAAAAGCACATCGTCTGGGGTGACCCTCCACTGCAGCCCACTCCAATATATATACAGTTCATGTGTCCATAGCCAATCAAGTAAAGATCTGACTCACCCTCAACACTTAGCACTTACATGCAGCTGTTTGCCTATCCAAGATGGCGCTGCGGCTTGCACTCCAAGCCTCTATATGAAAACTTGTCAGTGAAAAAAAAAGGAAGTTGGTACAATGAAAAATATTGAAAAATATTTTGGCAGTTAAATGAAAGGAAACATGTAAAGATGATCACAATGGCGATGAATGGCCAAATAGTTGAAAACTTTATAGTATGTAATCTGACTATGGAGTAAAAATGAAAAGTTGTAATCATCTGCGATCAGTAGCTGGAAAGTGCGCATGCGCAGTATCCAAGCCTCGTTTTCGTGAAACGAAACGAGGAAAACAGCCTCTATATGACGGTCATGGCTGGTAAGATGTTACCGCGCATGCGCGGCAACCAAGCCTCGCTCTCGCGGTGACCAAGCCTCGCTCTCACGATCAACACGCCTCGCTTGAAAGGCTGGGACGTGATGACTTCATGCACGCTCTCAGGCTAGAAAGCGCGCGCGTGCGGGCCAAGCCTCTCTCTGGAGGCGCATGGTCACTGAATGCCTGGAAGTGCGCGTGCGTGTAAATCGGAACGTGTTGTACAGGGGACCGCGCTGATTTGGACCTGGAGAGGCTCCCAAACACAGAGGAGGCTGTCCAATAACAATGAGCATGATGAACCATGAACTTGTCCAGAAAAGCTGTCATCAAAAACGAGTGTATTACAGTTGCAGAGCCGATATGAAATAAAGAGTTAAATATAAATATCTATATGGCACTAATAATACCGATCGTAAAAATTAAAAACTTTATAATATAAAAAGTGTCAATTGCGAACCGGAAAGTTATTTATTAACACAGACACCGAATCAAAAAACGATATATATGAGTGTTATAGAACTCATATATAATATTTAAAAATATAGTGATTGTATAAAAAATGAATAAAAAAAGGCAAAAAGTGTCACTGAATGACCTAATGCGATAAAATGACAAATATAATGTACCTATACGCTCTCCTATATTGAGATGCCTCATGTTTGATGTGAGCCAGATCATCACTTATAATGGCCTACATAACATCAATATTCATAATGATACCAAATGAAAAAGTAGAGCATTGAGCGCATATATGGTCATTGAACACAATATATAAAATTTCCAAAGACCCAGAATGTATGAGACAACAATATACAAAATGAAAAATGAAAATGAGTACTCATGACATAATAAAGGAATTTATGTCCCATTCGACATTCATTCCAAACGGGACATATGTCTGGAGCTCATATATCCAGAAAGTTTCCAAGCGTGAAACACCCCTCGTCATGGCTCCGCCTCTCCATGGGGGGGTATATTTGTCTATAATAACAAATTGTGTTCCCTTGGGATTTCTCTGGTGGAATTCTCTGTAGTGTCGGGGGACTGGATGTTTAGTGTCACCACCTATTATGAGTGCGATGTGTTCACTCACTCTAATCGAAAAGGTGCGGATGGTCCGGCCGACATATTGTTTACCGCAAGGACACGTTAATAAATACACAATGTACTTGGTCGCACATGTACAAAAGGTCTTTATACTGTACTTCTTATTGGTAATATTAGAAGAGAATTCTAGGATTTTTTTTGTAGTTAAAGCATTGTGTTGACACACCTTACATTTCCTACAAGGGAAATTTTTTTTTCACTGACAAGTTTTCATATAGAGGCTTGGAGTGCAAGCCGCAGCGCCATCTTGGATAGGCAAACAGCTGCATGTAAGTGCTAAGTGTTGAGGGTGAGTCAGATCTTTACTTGATTGGCTATGGACACATGAACTGTATATATATTGGAGTGGGCTGCAGTGGAGGGTCACCCCAGACGATGTGCTTTTGACCACGAAACGCGTCGGGAGGACTCCACTGTCGCCCCATTTTTGCATGCAAGAAATCTTTACATCAGCCAAATGTAAGTTTGTCAGCTGTGAATAAACTTCGCTATTTTTACCATACGGAGTTACGCTATGTGGCCACCTCTCTTTTCTCTTTCCTATGCACCGTCATTTTATCGAACCAATTGGTTTTGAGAGTCCTACACCAGTGCAGTTTCCCGTCTGTCTCTGGGGACCTATTCCATCCACGGATACATCATCCAATTGGGTCTACAATTCCCGGCTAAGGATCGTTTTCTGACATCCGTCATAATAAGCCTTGATTGACCTCTCTTGGCATATGCCACTAGCGGTCAATAAGTTCTGGTAAGCCTGCACTTTTATCGGTGGTGGGATTTTATCGTTTTAGAAGTCACACATCTTCTTCATTTTTTTTCTCACTCACCTGAATGAAATGTGGAGATAATGAACTTCAACAATATTAATTATTTTGAACACTAAGTTTTGTTGGACTTTGGTTTTCACTGGATATCACATCAAGTATATTATATTATCCATTCATTGGTTTTACCCTTTTCCTAAAGGGTTGCACAGACTGTTTATTCATGTTTCACATTTATTTATCTTTTGTGTAATTTTTTACATATATCATGGTATTTTGATATATAACATATCACTTTAAGCGCTACACTTACATATCTTTTTTGTCACTTTTGCTTTTTTGAATAAGCTGTGTTAGCAGCTACCATTACTGCACTATAGGCAGCGCAGGGTATTCACTTTTCCCATTATGTTACTGGCCGATTAATCGATTCGTTGTTTCGGCCCTAGTAGACTCTGCCCTTGCTCCTACCTCACATAGTTCCCTCTCTCAAATTTTGAGAATGACCCAGTCCATGTGTTCCATAGCTAGACTACTCAATTACTGGGAGGGTTACTATGCTGCCCCAGTTAATCAGGAAAGGAAAAAATAACGAAGCCAGGCACTTTTTGGTGCACAAAAATAGTGGCAAAAATCTCACTGCATTCCAGGTGCCATTTATTGCACGTTTTTTTAATTGCAGCAGAATCGCACAGATTTTGCCTGCGATTCCCACACGCTAAGGATAAGTTCACCTTTCATAACAAGTTACATCCATATTCAGGGAATAACATGCATGTTACAAACAGGCATCACCCCCCTTCCCGATCTGACAACTAGCAGGGATCTTCTCCCCTGCCAACTGTCACAATTTAGAGAGGGGAAAAAAAATAAAAAACACACACACGGCTGAGCAGGGCTCCACCTGGCTGCGGCCCTCATTTACAGTGTCCTGTGAATGGGAAACTACAAGGTCCGGCAGCCTTTGCGGCTGTAGAGCGCCGTGATAGTTCACCATCTCTTCCAGTCAGATTGCATCTGCTTGCCCATACGGACACACAGATACACTGGCAGATTTGCTGGAGACATGCATGGCACCAGCAATCTGCTGCAAAAAATGTGCATTTATTATTTTTTTTTATAAAAAGTGTACTTATCCTTTAAAGAGCTACTATACTGCTCATGCAAGTTTCATTAGGTCAATTAGTTCATTAGCCTTTAGAAACCACTCAAATATTGCAAGACCGATTGTCCATGCAATTGCAAAGTAAAGTTTGATGATGGTAACAGCTCCCATCACAATCTAGTAGAAATAACATACTAGTAGGCAGAATAGATCAGTACATAGTAGAGCTGCACGATTCTGGGAAAAATGAGAATCACGATTCTTTTGCTTAGAATGAAGATCACGATTCTCTCACGATTCTCAAAAACGTAACATAATTTAAATATGCGGGCGAGACTTGCGTATGCGTTCTGCGTGCAAACTCACAGGGACGGTGGTACTTTAATTATTTTAGAGAGAGATATATTAATATTTGCCAGAGAGAAAATACAAATTAATATTTGCCAGAGAGAATATATAAAATTAATATTTGCCAGAGAATATATAAAATGAATATTTGCCAGAGAGAATACATACATAAATTTATATACTAGCAGCAGCTTACAGCCTTACACTTGCCTGTGTGACATGTACAGGCTTGCCTTGCCTTGTACTAGCTGCACTGTCCCCTGGGAAGAATAGTCCTGCTGCCCATTGGCCGCGACGGAGCCAGCGCGAAACGCAAATGGCTCGGAGATACCAGAACTGATGTCAGACGTCAGTTCCTGTATCTCCTGGTCTTAGCTGCCGTCAGTTCCGGTATCTCCGAGCCATTTGCGTTTCATGCTGGCTCTGTCATGGCCAATGATTCCCCTCCGCTCCAACACAGGCAGCCTCACTCCGCACGCTGAGAATCGCCAAATCCAGCAGGTGAGATTGCGGGGGCCGGAGAATCGCGATAACGATTCTCCGCGATCATGCAGCTTTAGTACATAGGCAGCAGACTCAGGAGCTCCCAGAAATCATCTAACATTTCAAGTGGTTGGTAGGACATCTATTCTGTCTTCTGTCCTGGTTTTAGTTATGTGAATATAAACACATTTTTGGGCAGTAAAAAACAAATGGCTCACAAGTGTAAATGTGCTGCTGCTTCTAATAAAACCAATTCCAGAAGGATGACATTAGCAGGCAAGTCATGCATTGCATAATAAACATTCTTAGGTCTGCAGTAAGCAACAGGTCTTGCCATTTATAGGAAAAAAATAAAGATTTTCTAGGAAATCCTATCTACAGGGTTTATTCCATTCCATCAGGTCTGTTTATCTTAAGAACTTATCATCTGGCTTCCTTGCATGACCACAGTGGCGTGCTTAGAGATCAAGCTGGTCCTGTGTGTGTGTAATCTTAACAGCCCAAACCACATGTAATGACAATCAACTAGCAATGGCAGATGTTTAAGCACACACACACACTGCAGTGAACAACATTCTGTGCAATCCTCTATTAAGGATGTGTGCACATCACGTTAAAAAAAAAAAAAAAAAAAAAAAAAAAAAAAGTGAGCTACAGCAGTACATAGATACCTGAAGGTTATTTTGCAGATCGGTTCCCTACCACGGAGGCCAAGTTTACTGTAGGGTGATGCTGTGAATGAAATTGTGTAATGACTAGTTTGTCTTCTAGAATCAACATAAACAAAACAGTTCCTGATAAAGGCTGAGGCTGGGTTCATACTATTGCGAATTGTATGCGGGGAAGCATGTCTGGAGGCTGTGACCAGATCTCAATGGTGCTGGTTCATAAAAATAAAAAAATTATCAATAAAATTACGTATTGCATGCTGTTCATACTCGGTCACTATGGGATTTGTTTTCCATTTTCTGCACAACACCTAGTTTAACCAGCTGTTCTGTTTCCCCCACCTATCCACATCCCCACTGCAGTTGAGTATGCAGAGCAGTGTTGGGTTGCATTTTCTACTCTGAGCATTTCCTCCCCATTACATCTGAGCAGCCCATGTAGTCACACGTGTGGGCTTATACACCGTGGTAAATGACAGCTCACTCCCTCCTTCATGCCCAGTAACCAGCTAAACACAATAGGGCCGGATATTACATTTTTGATTGATGGAGGCTTCACATTCCATTTATTCCTGTATTCAAAGACAAAAAGGCAGAGATCCACCCACACCATGTTATGGCCAAAAATACAGATTTTATTTCAAATAGACAGTTGTATGACAATTTAAAACAGTTTATTGATGTTAAATATTAATTTTTAACTCATGTGACAACTCTATATTGATCAGGAAAAAGGGTCATTAGATTTTTTAATTTATTAAAAATAAACCGAAAGAAGGGACAAGGCAAATTAAACAGTGTGTGCAAGTATCAGTTTGAAGGAAATCTTTGAGAATGCATCAGAGTGAAGAATTCCAGGCACTGATATTTTTAGTTACATTGGTCAAGCTTGGATTAATGTAACTATGCATATACCCCAATATATTAATAGTACAAAGATCAGGTCTGAGCATGTAGGCCCTTTACAAAATAATCTGTGGGTGACTGGGGACAAAGAGAAGGCCAATTTATTACTTTCTTCAGCTCTGTGTATACAAAGGAGCATGGGGGAGTTCATGTCCATAATTGGGGTGGTATTGACACAGCCCCAAATGATCCACAATGGCTCAAACCTGATACGGTCCAGAAATATTTAGACAGAATAAAGGTGGATAAAGCACCTGGACATACACTTGGCATACACCCAAGGATTAAAAAGAATTGAGCTCTGTAATTTCAAGGCCATTGCTTCTAATTTTTAGCAACACAATTATGGGAATAGTACCACTGAATTGGCACAGGGCCAATGTGGTGCCTATATATAACCACTTAAGGACCGCCCAACGCCGATATACGTCGGCAGAATGGCACAGCTGGGCACAATCACGTACCTGTATGTGATTGTATAATGCCCAGCCGTGGGTCGCCACTGGAGTCCCGCGATCGGTCCCCGGAGCTGAAGAACGGGGACTGCTGTGTGTAAACACAGCTTCCATGTTCTTCACTGTGGCGGCATCATCGATCGTTTGATCCCTTTTATAGGGGGACACAATCGATGACGTCACACCTACAGCCACACCCCCTACAGTTGTAAACACACTTGAGGTCACACATAACCCCATCAGTGCCCCCTGTGGTTAACTCCCAAACTCCAATTGTCATTTTCACAATAAACAATGCATTTTAAATGCATTTTTTGCTGTGAAAATGACAATGGTCCCAAAAATGTGCCAAAATTGTCCAAAGTGTCCGCCATAATATCGCAGTCACGAAAAAAATCGTAAATAGTAAACGCTATAAATTTTGCGCAAACAAATAAACGCTTATTGCGATTTTTTTACCAAAAATAGGTAGAAGAAGAATACGTATCGGCCTAAACTGAGGAAAAAAAAACTATTTTTTTTTATATATTTTAGGGGATATTTATTATAGCAAAAAGTAAATAGTGCATTTTTTTCAAAATTGTCGCTCTATTTTTGTTTATATCGCAAAAAATAAAAAAAAAACGCAGAGGTGATCATATACCACCAAAAGAAAGCTCTATTTGTGGGAAAAAAAGGACGCCAATTTTGTTTGGGAGCCACGTCGCACGACCGCGCAATTGTCAGTTAAAGCGACGCAGTGCCGAATCGCAAAAAGGGGCCCGGTCCTTTAGCTGCATTTTGGTCCGGGTCTTAAGTGGTCAAAAAGGGAACAAAGTTTTTACCAATAACTATAGACCTGTTAGTTTAACTTCTATAGTTGGGAAGATACTGGAGAGTTTAATAAAATACCACATAGACAACTTCTTGCTCAAAATAAATATTTTAAAGCAACAGACAGCATGGATTCATGAAAGACAGAAGTTGTCAGACAAACCCAATTTCTTTTTATGAAGAGGCAAGTAAAACCTTGGACAGAGGCGTGACAGTGGACGTGGTATACTTGGATTTTTCAAAATCGTTGGACACAGTTCACCACATACGGCTCATGTGCAAGGTAAAGTCTACAGGATTGGAAATATCAGTTTGGAAATGGATAGAAAACTGGCTAAAAAGACAGAATGGTCTAAAGTTATCAGTGGTGTACCCCAAGGTTCAGTGCCGGGACCCCTACTTTTTAATATCTTTATAAATGATATTGGGTCTGAGATCAAAAGTCAAATTTCTGTCTTTGCAGATGACACCAAGCTATGCAGTGGAATAACGTCCTTACAGGATGTCACCAATTTACAAGTCGACCTCAATGCTCTGTCTAATTGGGCAACTATGTGGCAGATGAGGTTTAATGTTGATAAATGTAAAGTTATGCACTTGGGGACTAAGAATATGCATGCATCATACATACTAGGGGAAGTCCAGACAACTGGGGGAAATCCGTAGTGGAGAAGGATCTGGGGGGTTTTGGTAGATCATAAGCTCAATAATAGCATGCAAGTCCTTTCCTGTATTGAGAGGTATGGACTCCAGAGAGAGATATCATTTTTCCCCTGTACAAATCATTAGCAAGACCTCATCTGGAATATGCAGTTCAGTTTTGGGTACCAGTTCTCAAAAAGGATATCGGGGAACTGGAGAAAGTGCAGAGAAGGGCAACCAAACTGATAAGAGGCATGGACTCGGCTATGAGGAAAGATTAGAGGAACTGAATTTATTCACTCTTGAGAAGAGATTAAGGGGGGGATATGATCAACATGTACAAGTATATAAAAGGATCCATATAGTGAACTTGGTGTTGTTATTCACTTTAGGGCCATCACAGAGGACAAGGGGGCACTCTTTACGTCTAGAGAGAGATTTCATCTCCAAATACGGAAAGGTTTCTTCACAGTAAGAGTTGTGAAAACGTGAAATAGACTCCCTCCAGAGGTGGTTCTGGCCAGCTCAGTAGATTGCTTTAGGAAAGGCCTGGATACTTTTCTAACTGTACAGAATACAACTGGGTACTAACATTTATAGGGAAAGTTGATCAAGGGAAATAAAAAATCAGATTGCCTCTCAGGGGATCAGGAAAGATTTTTTTTCCCTGCTGTAGCAAATTGGATCACGCTCTGCTAGTTTTTTTTTGCCTTCCTCTGGATTAACTGACGGTATGTAATTGGGTATATGGGTTTGTATGGTATTTATTTTTAAAGGTTGAATTAGATTGACTTGTGTCTTTTTTCAACCTGACCAACTTAACTATGTAACCCCACTTGCAGAATTCCTTATCTAGAATTCTTCTTTAAAAGAAAACCCTCCCTACCTCTTGTGTAACCATCTTATGAAAAGAACTAAACCAATGGTGGTCAACCTTTCAAATCAGTGCGCAAAGATAACGATGAAGCTAAAATCCATTTCCAGCAGATATTTTCAAGATAGTAAATAGGTTTGCAGCAATCCTGCTCAAAGCAGAACAGTTTTACATGTTTAGATCTATACATTTTTAGCTGTGCTGAGCTTAGTTCCTGTGGGATGATCACAGCAAAAGGTCCTTAGACTTGTAGCTAAAAACTGCTGTCATAGCCCAAGAAGGTCACTTGCCAGGTCACAATGTTTAAAGAGAACATCCAGTTCAATAGGAACAAGCACTCTTCATTGCTCAAAGTGATAGGAAAAAAAAACAAACACTTTAAACCTTTTTAAAAAACAACTCTGCCAGCCCTGTCAGGAACTGGAGTCCCCAGAACAGTGGTGCATCTGCGGGAACATTGGGCTGGATTCAGATACAATGGTGTATCTATCCGCCCGGGGGTACCGTATCTAAGATACGTTACGCCGCTGTAACTTTGGGCGCAAGTTCTGTATTCAGAAAGAACTTGCGCCCTTAGTTACGGCGGCATAACGTATGTGTTGCGGCGTAAGGCCGCCTAATTCAAATGGGGATGTAGGGGGCGTGTTTTATTTAAATTGTAGTTGACCCCGCGTTTTTGACGTATTTTTAGAACGGCGCATGCGCCGTCCGTAAAATATCCCAGTGTGCATTGCTCCAAATTACACCGCAAGGGCGTATTGGATTCGACGTTAACGTAAATGACGTAAAGCCGTATTCGCGAACGACTTACGCAAATGACGTAAAAATGTCAAAACTCGGCGCGGAAACGATGGCCATACTTACATTAGCTACGCCTCATATAGCAGGGGTAACTATACGCTGAAAAAAGCCGAACGTAAAACGACGTAAAAAAATGCGCCGGCGGCACGTACGTTCTGAATCGCCGTGTCTACCTAATTAGCATAATCCTTGCGTAAACATACAGAAGCGCCACCTAGCGGCCAGCCTGAAATTGCAGCCTAAGATACGACGGTGTAAGACACTTACACCTGTCGGATCTTAGGGATATCTATGCGTAACTGATTCTCTGAATCAGGCGCATAGATACGACCTCCCGCACTCAGAGATACGACGGCGTATCAGGAGATACGCCGTCGTAGCTCTTTTCTGAATCTGGCCCATTGTGTCGGACAGATAGTGCAGATGCACTTTCACCAGCTGGGGATGTGGAACGGTTCTTGGGCATATTTCTTATCATGTCCTGGCTGGCAACTTTATTTTATTAACTTTTTATACTATTTCCACAAAAGATATGCCACTTGGTAACCTAGATCCAACCTCGATCTGAAGTGGGACATTTAGAAACGAGTGTAATGTACTTTACATATCCAGGGTTGAAAAAACTATTGCTGGGCATCCTGGTGTGCACACCCTGGCTAATCAAGACTTATTGTGGACATGTTTTCCAGCACAATGACAAGGGAGGCAGGGTAGAGAAAATTCCTGTGACTACTAGCCATACTGATGAGACTTGTCTAGGTACCTAGCTGTTAGATTAATGTTTGAGGACGGGTTCACAAATGTGCAGCTGTGGTTCCCAGCATGGGGTCCAGTGCGTCCCTGTTCAGGTGTAAATCAGGTATGAATTTTTGCCTAAATTTGCACCTGAACCGGATGCAAAGACGCACAGGACCCTTTTGGATTGCGGCTGCCCTGGACCTGTGTGAACCGGCTACATTGAGAGCCGGTCACACACGCGCACATAATGCGAAATGGATGCGAGGAAACCCACATCCAATTTGCACATATGTGAACCCGGTCTAAAGGTTGCATTGTGATGTTTTTACTGGTTGTAGGTCTTATCTATGGTAATATCCCCAAAAAGGGGAATGACCTCCTGGGAGTATAAAGTATGTGTCAGTGTTTCAATAAACCGTTATTTCTTTGGTTTTACCTCAACATCTTGTCTGTGTATGATCCCTGGGTTAAAAAGGTAATCTCGGACACAGGGAAGCAAAATTTCAAAATTCCCCATCAAGAATTTGTGCTGAATGCTCTGACCACAATCTGCCAGTCAGCAATAATAAGCCACATCATCATAACAGTCACGTAGTCTGTGTTCTATAGATGTTGTAACAAAAATATTTTCTTTGGCTCACAACAGTAACCAAAAACTTTACTTTGTTGCTTATTGACCCTATTGAGCAATCCCAAACTTCAACTTTTCATTGACAAAAACAATCCAACACTGTAGTAACAGAAAAAAAAAAAAAGAGAAGGATTGAGATTTAGTTAAAGTGGTATTAAACCCAAAAGCAAACATTTTATTACAGCTTACCAAGTCTTAGAAGTGTTGGCTGCACTTATTTTCTTTAGGCTTTTTTTTCCCCCCTTCTATTTTCATCTGGTTATCTGACCAATAAGTGTTTTTCAAAACAAGCCGTCCCCACCAGGAGAAGATAGTGATTGTTTCTGGCGGCTATAACAGCCACTAGCGATAATGGCAGGTAAAACCCAGCATGCTAGTTTTACCCAAATAGATTTTTTGATAATTATTTTCCCCCCTTTCTTACCTTTTCTGAAGTACATAGTGTAGAGTTCCTCCTTCTCCCCCGCTGCCTCCTAGAACCTGTGCGAGTCCCAGAAGACAGGGCCATTCAGAAAGCCTGCGATCTGTGCATGCGCAGTAGAAAATCGGCTGTGAAGCCTGAAGGCTCCACTGCCGGTTCCCCTTAGTTACAATGGTGCCAAGCCAATGGATGGATTAGCTTCCGGGGGTCTTCAGGGTCTGGGTGCCATAGGAATGGATCACAGACCTGGACCTGTATAGAATCTGCTGCTAACTTACCTTTGTACATGGTGCAACAAATAAGCACCGAAAGCAGGATTAAGCACCCAAAAACATTACAGGCTGGCCCCTCTGCTGCAGGGTCTGGTGACAGCCAAAGAACGAAAGGAAAACCAGAAAAAAGAGAAAGTCCACATCACATGTCCAACAGCAGAAGAGGTCCATCATCTAGGGGCACTAGCAAAAAAAAAAAAAAAAAGAGCCTCACGGGGTCGGCAGGGTTATATATGGGTACACTGGGGGAAGCTTCCCAGCAAAGCTTTTGCCAGCATCCAACCACCTAAAAAAAGGTGAGCATAAGAGCATAAAACCCACGTTCTTAAAAACAATTCCTGTGTGATGTCAAGAAAACCTGGTGAGACAATAGCTTACCTTAGAACAAAGCTCCCACAGTGGTAAAGCTGCTCATTCCTCTTGGCAAGATGCTTCCAGTTCCTGTAAATTCTTGTGCTGTCTTGCATGAAAGGCACGTTTGAGATCTCCCCAGAGTGGCTCAATGATATTGAGGTCAGGAGACTGAGGTGGCCACTCCAGAATCTTCACTTTATTCTGCTGTAGACAATAACAGGTTGACTTGGCCTTCTGTTTTGGATCATTGCCATGTTGGAATATCCAAGTACGTCGCATGCGCAGCTTCCTGGCTGATGAATGTAAATGTTCCTGCAGTATTTTTTGATAACATACCGCATTCACCTTGCCAACAATTTTGACCCAATTTCCTGTGCCTTTGTAGCTCAAACATCCCCAAAACATCAGCGATCCACCTCTGTACCTTTCATCATAGGCCTTGTCGACTCCTTGTCATGGTTATGCAGTAATGTTTGTCTGTCAGATTACCTCTCCATGTGTTGATTAAGAGGCCAGCCACTCTCACCTGGCTGCTTAAGTAATCCCTCCTCTAAGCATGGCTCCACCCCAGGCCTCATCAGGAAACTATTAACCTGTGCACTGCAAGCCAGCCATGCTGATCAACATTGTTTGCTAGCTTTCATGTGTTTCTTGCTGCGTTTTCTACGTCTGATTCCAGTTAACAATCTTGGCTTGTTCTCGACTATCCCTGCTGGCTTGGGCTCTGACCTTTGACATGTTCCAAGTTTATCCTTGTCTGCTAGTCGCCCTGACCTTTGGCTTATCCCCTTACTACATCTCTTGTTATCCTGGGCTGCTTCTTCCTCTCTATCCTCCTGTAGCCTACTGTGAGTGTGAGCTGGGAGACTCTGGGGGCCACTACCTGGAGCCAGTTGTAGCAAAGTCCATCCTCACCACTAGAGTCTCTGGTGAACATCTGCTGGCTCTTTGACTACGCGCCCTAGGGAATCTTAGGCTCTAGCTCCCTGTGGGATCCGTGTTGGTGCTCCAGTGGACCTGCCTTCCTTAGCCACCTAGCGTTCCATCCGCAGCAGTCAGCCGTAAGGTCCACCTTAGCGGTGCACTCCTGACCCCAACGGTGTGCATCTGGCCTCTGGTGACTGGACACTCCTCTCTAAATAGAGTTTATGGTTGTGGCCAAAAATACAAATTTTGGTCTCATCACTCCAAATGACTTTGTGCCAGAAGGTTTGAGGCTTGTCTCTGGGCCGTTTGGCATATTGTAAGCGGGATACCTTCTTCTGGAGACTCAACCATGCAGCCCATCTTTCTTCAAGTGCCTCCTTATTGTGCATCTTTTTCTTTGCATCCCAAACGTTTTTCCTGGCAGTTGTGGCTGAAATTTTACTTGGTCTGCCCGACTATGAATGAATGAATGAAAAACGTATAAAGCGCGGCGCATTCCAACTGAATCGCTTCTATGCTTTGGTTTCAACAGAACCCCTCATTTTACAATTCTTGATTATAGTTTGAACAGGGCATTCTCAATTCCTTGGATATCTTATATGCCTTTCCTGTTTTATACAGTTGAACTACCTATTCCTGCAGATCCTTTGACAATTCTTTTGCTTTCCCCATGAGTGCAAAAACTCATTGACCATAAACTATCTACTAAACTGTGCAGGTTTAGGAGATATTCATTTTACCTACAGGCAACCCTTGTTATAGCTTACCTGTAGGTAAAAATGACCAAGTGGGGTATACAACCTCTTTAAAAAGGATCTCTTTAGGGCTCACGCACACTGCATCTCAAAAAAGCTCAAAGAAGCTGCTCCTGCAGGCTTTTGAGCCATTTTTTTCTGCCTGGAAACTCCCCTCCATGTTAGCCATAGACTGCATGGACACTTGGCTTTTTAAGGCATATGCTTCTACAGGCAGAAAACAAAAACCGCAACAAATTTACGTTTTTGAGGAGCTTTTGAGCAAAGAAAAAAAAAAACCCTAGACCTGGGGGGACGGTTTGTGAAATAAATACTTATACTCAAAAAAGCTCAATAAAAACGTGCAAAAGAGCACACAAAACAAAAAAAATAAAAAATAAATGCCACACACAAGCCTCTTCAAGCTGAGAACACCTCAAAATGCCTGAAAAAGGCATAGTAATTCAGCAAAGTGGGAATAATCAGCCACAGGGGGATCACAAGCAATATTAGTGACTAATGGGTACCCCATTCCTGACAGACAATTTTCAGCTTACAGAGCTATTGCACTTTAAATGATAGTTGCGTGGTCATGCAGCACTGTACCTACATGACATTTTTTAGAATTCATCACACAAAGAGCTTTATTTTGGTAGTATTTAAATCTCCACTTTTTTTGCTAAATTTTGTAGGGAAAAATAAATAAATACAAATTCTCCTTCACTAATGTGCGTTGATGAGGCAGCACTGATCAGTACAGTGCCCACCAATGCTGCCAATCAGAACACTGATAATCAGTGCCCTTATTATCAGTGTACATGACGCTTTTATACAAGCTGGTTTTACACAAGCCATACTGTCAAGAGGAAAGGAATGCCAATAACCGGCTTATGTTTACATTGTGATCAGCTGTAACTGGACACATCTGATCAAATGGTAAAGAGCCGCTGATTGGCTCTTTACCTCAGTATATGATCCGCAGCGTCTGGAGGACACTGCAATCACAGAATGCACCACGGGCACGATCAAGGGAGGACGTCTTGCCAGAATTGGCCAGCCACACTGTAGCTGCCGTTTGGCTATAGTGCGGTTGTCAAGTGGTTAACCAATTGTGGACCCACACCCAAAAAATAAATAATAATTCATCAATAGTACACAGGGTGTGTGTGTGTATGTGTATATAGTATGTCTGATCCCATTACCCCCCCCCCCCCTCTTTCCTTTGGCAGCAATTCCCAGCCATCAAAATGATAGCCAGGAGCTGCTGTACAAATGCAGCAGCAGAAGCTGTCAACATAACAAAACACTGTCTGGAGACTTGAAATGGCGAGATACAAAGTTGTTTGTCAAGGTTTGTTTGTGTGCGACCAGTGCACTACCAAGCAAAAGAATAGTTTTCTTTAGTGCGAGATACCAACTGTCAAACATGGAGGAGAGATGCATGATACCCGAGGCCTCGTTCACACCATGGTTCAGAAATATCAGTTTTTCTGCACAACAAAAACAAAACAATGGTTCTCTATGTGCCCTATTCACACCGCATTGTGCAGATTTTGTTAGTGATAAATGTTTGTATATGTTATACATATACTACTGCGCTGATACAATATATAATTATATAGAATATATAATTTTTACCCCTATGTGTATATGACACTTGCAATCTTTAAACATAAATACAAATAAAAATTTCTATATTCAATAACACCAACATGCTCAAAAAACGTGTCCCTCGTTGTGCAATACCAGAACCATGCACAATAAATAATCCAATATTCAAAATCTCAAGAAAACTCCAAAAAAATTGGATTTTTTGTACTCACCGTAAAATCCTTTTCTCTGAAGTCCATGGACGGACACAGCTCCTTAAATCTTGACAAGTGGGTTATGTTCCCTGTTTACAGGAGAGGACTAGGCAGAAACATGTTAAATAGTTAAATACATGTTACATTAACAGAGTTGAACAGCCCCGCCCAGGGGGCGGTCCCTCCAGACATAACCCTCCTCACTGCAGCTTGCAGCCTCAGTTCGTAACAAGCAGTACAAACCTAAAAAGGAGGGGTGGGAGCTGTGTCCGTCCATGGACTTCAGAGAAAAGGATTTTACGGTGAGTACAAAAAATCCTATTTTCTCTTATCGTCCATGGACGGACACAGCTCCTTAAATCTTGACAAGTGGGACGTCCCCAAGCAGTGTCAAAAAACGAGGGGTGGGAAATATATCAGTAAAAACAATTTTAACTTCACCCCAAAACAAGCAGAGCTCCTCAACGGAGGAGGTGCAACTTTAAACAGCCGCCGGCAAAAACTAGCGGCTGAAAAAAACATCATAAGATGCACTCACAGCAACCATGTAAATTCTGGAAAAAGCGTGAACGGACGAGCAAATCGCCGCCTCGCACACCTGTGAGACCGACGCATGATGTCGGGAAAAAAAAAAAAAACCCAGGAAGCACCAATTGCCCTGGTCGAAAGTGCCGTGACCGGAAAGGGGGGCCCGCCCTTAGGAGCATAGGCCTGTATGACGGCCTGCCCGATCCACCGAGAAATGGTGGTCGACGAGACCGCCAGGCCCTTTTGTGGACCAGACACCGACACAAAAGAGAGTCAGAAGCTCCGAAATGGAGCCGTAGTAGGCTGGTATACCCGCAAAGCGCGTACCACGCCTAAAGTATGAAAGGCCGAAACCTCCTTCGGAAGAAGGGAAGGTCGCGGGCGCACCATCACCTAATCCTTATGGGGGATCAAGCATGGCGGCTTGCAAGACAAGACCGCCAACTCAGAAACCCCTCTAACAGAGGTAAAGGCCACTAAAGGGGCCACCTTCTGAGATAGTGTCAAGAGAAAATCTCTCTGATGTTTCCAAAAGGAAGGTTCCTGAAGAACCGAGAGCACCAGAGTCAAAACTCATGGGGGAAGAGATGGGCCAAGAGGGGAAAGTATATGACAAACCCCTTGCACACAAAAAAAGGGGACCCACCAGGGAACGGGCCGCAAAAAGGCCACTAAAAGAACACAGCCAAGGCTGAAATCTGCCCCCAAACGGTGCTTTAAGCAATTTTTAGATCCAATCCAAGCTTTAAAAACAGCAGGACCCTGGACATTGAAAGTACGCCCGTGGACGTCACTCCATCCCTTCGCACCAAGAGAGGTGCGACGGTAGATCCTCCGGAAGAAGACTACGGTGCCCTGTTGAGATGACCGAGTCAGACAGACCCTGGTCACCTAAAGTCTGGCTTCCAATAACCATGTTAAGCAAGTCAGTGACTGTACAACAGGAGGAAGTATGGGACCTTGAGACAGGAACCTCCTGCCCTGGCAATCGCCAGGGTGCCTCCGCTACCAGGCGCCCGATATCAGCGTACCAAGGACGCCGAGATTAATCTGGAGCGATTAGAATCATCGGGATCTCCTCAGCATCCACTCTGTGGAGCGGCCGAGGAAGCAACTACCATGGAGGAATGGCAAAAAATCACCGATACAGACAACACAGGGCCACCAGCGCGACTGACGCGTCTGTACAAGATCACTAGACCTGGCCACTAACTGACACCCTTGCGGCGGAGACAAGCTGCCAGGAGATCCATGCCATGTGAGGCTCACCTCCTGCAAGGGAGCCGAAACACCCCAAGCACAAAGACCAGTCGCCCTGGTCCAGCATCTGGCGACTCCAGTAGTCTGCCTGCCGGCATACCTGATGGTAGACTGAAGCCACGGCCGTGGCGTTGTCCGGCTGAAACCAGATTGGTCGACCACAAGGAGAAGCATAGCCTGATCGCCTAAAATAGTAGGACAATGAACAGTAGACAGCACCTGGTATTCCCAGGCGGTCTTCCACCAGGCACTAGCCAGGCCCGACCCTGGGTAGCTACCGAGACCAGACACATTCAAGGAGGTGTGGTCATAGGTCCACGCAAGTCCAGCGACTCAGGGCCGACTGGACCCCCCAGTTTTGTGAACCTCCAGGTTCACAACCCGTGAGCTGGCATTCGTCGTAAACACCGACCACTGGAAGGAAGGAACAACTTCCCGGACCGAAGAGTCGGGAATCTCTGTCACCACTCAGAGAGACTCTGACTAGGTGGCGCACAGGAATCTAAGCAAATCCCACACTGCCCAAGGCAGACCGACGTTCCGGGAGGGGAAGACACAAGGACAGAACTTTGTTCTGTGGATAGGAGGAAACCCTATCTAGTACTCCGAAGAGACCACCTCGCAGACCCACTAGTCGGAGAGCAGGGAGGTTTCACTGAATTGTGAACCTGCAAGCCGCCCCTCCCACCTAGAGACAGGGAGGGAAGGCTATATACATTGGCAGGATTTGGGTGCCGGCGTGATCGGCTTATGCACCCAGGGACAGATTAGTCCCCCAGCTGGGCCTTTGACGGCCTGGGAGGGTTGCCCCTAAATAATACACACACATAGTGTGTATGTATATTATGTAGGTGTATGCACACATGTCTTTGGAGGAAATCGGAGTACCCGGAGGAAGATTCTTCAAGAAAAAGTAAAGTAAAATAAAATAAAATTTCTCCTCAGGGCGCTGGGCCCAAAGGGAGCCATACGTCCTTCTCCTTTGCTAGGCAGAACGAAACTGAGGCTGCAAGCTGCAGTGAGGAGGGTTATGTCTGGAGGGACCGCCCCCTGGGCGGGGCTGTTCAACTCTGTTAATGTAACATGTATTTAACTATTTAACATGTTTCTGCCTAGTCCTCTCCTGTAAACAGGGAACATAACCCACTTGTCAAGATTTAAGGAGCTGTGTCCGTCCATGGACGATAAGAGAAAACACAACAGTCCCAGAAATATATGGTGCCAAAATTCTTGACTGCAGATCCGTGACTTAATCACCCTCTATGTGATTCCTCCACCACTAATATACAAAATTCTCACCAGATGGCGGAATATATATGGCCTGTAATCAACATCCAAGATGTGTATCCTCAGTTCTGTGTCAATGTTGCCATTCCTCCTTTGCTAGACCCACATGTGGTAAAGGACCTCTGCATCCACACCAGCCTTCAGTTACTCTCCTTGCTCCAAAAGAAAAGACTCCATATGGTGTAGTATGCACAGGCTAAGCAGGTTTATTTGTAAACATTTAAAAGGTTTAAAAAGATGTTCACTCACATTTTCCAGTGCCCTAACCGGCACTAGTCTATTCAACGTTTGCTGCTATGGTCCTTCAGCGTGCGCTCCATTGACTTGTTTATAGCGCAAAAAATAAAAATCGCAGCGGCAATCAAATACCATAAAAAAAAAAAAGCTTTATTTCTGGGAAGAAAAGGACGCAAATTTTGTTTGGGAGCCACGTCGCACGACCGCGCAATTGTCTGTTAGACCAACGCAGTGCCGAATTGTAAAAACGCCTCTGGGCATTTAGCAGCATATTGGTCCGGGGCTTAAGTGGTTAAACTGACCCAGAAACATTAGTTTCCCTTACATAACTATTCCTGTTTCTCTCTAAAATTGTTGGTAACTTTGCATTCAGAATGGTTAGCACCCGAGGGAGGAGTCTTGGAATGGTGCGGTCGGAGTGGAGGAGCAGCTAGACGGGAGCCCTTGCTCTCCAACCCTGCGCTGATTTTGGAGATGTGATGCGAAGTGAAGGGCCAGGACCTCTCCCTCTCCCCGCTTGATCACCCCCCCCCCGGCTCGGAGATGCTGTTCCTGTGCCGAAACTTCACCCCCCTCTTCCCGGTCAGGTCTGCCTGAGATCCTCAATACCCGCAGCACGTGCGGCTCTCCCAGCTGAGCAGTGGTGGTGGCGTGTAGCATAGCGAGGACCGCGCTCGGGGACGTCTCGACGTACAGAGCGGGAGGGGCTGCAGCAAGGCGAGTCGGGGCCCGAGCCCTCCGTGACAGCAGAGCGGTTTGTGGCGCTCTGTAGCCCCCCCCGTTTTGCGGAGTGTGCGGGCGGCTGCGCTGTGTTGTGGCGGACTGTGGCGTGTGGGTGCCAGCACCGTCCCCACATGGGGAGCGGAGGCTGACGAGAGGGAGATCCAGCACCTCGCAGCCTTGCAGCCCAAGTAACCTAAGCTAACCAAAAGAGAGAAGATTGTGTCTGTTACTGGCCCCACGAGTACTACCAACAGGAGGGTAAGATTAGAAACGAATTGCAGCAGTTTCTATTTGGTCTTTTGAAAACTAACAGAATGGTGAGTACACTGCATTCATCAGAGTGGTGAGTACAACGCTTTTTCAGGAACTAACGAAAAAAAATATTAATGGGACATTTGCAATAGAGGAGTTAACAATTCTTACGGGACTGGAATGAAGACAAGTAATAAGTGACATAAGGGATATGTGCTTATTAAGATTACTCCCAGTGTGCGTAACCATATTGTTTGTTGGCGGCTCCCTCCCTTGCTATGTTTCCTTTTCTATTGGGATAATTAATTAAGACACAGTGAGATTTCTTTTGAATACATGTGGAACATGCGTGGAACCCCACGGGAAGACTGTGATGTTTTTCTTAGTTTATATTATACTTTGGTATAAAATAAGAGGGGTCAGCATCGGTGTGCCCCGAATATCTCCAACTCAATGGTAAGGGCAGAAATATCATAGCAACTTTAATCTGTGTCATAAGAAAACATCAAAAGGGAGAGCACGCTGAATAAAAGTACCTAAGAGTAAAAATCAAAGTTTTAAAGAAAGCTACAGACAGGCTGTACATAAACAGGCAGCAGTGGACACTCGCGCATAGATGCTATAGGCAACTTTATCAGATGAATTGCATATTGGAAGTTTATGTGTGTGGTATTCAAGATTTTTTGAGAACACGCTTGAAAGCCTGCCAGTGGGATGTAAAGCCGCATGGCTCACAGCTTTAACCCCTTGTAGGAAACGCACCCAGGCCCTGGCAGTGAACAGTACTAAGATAAGGAGAATGCTCTGATAAGTTTTGGTAAAAACGCAGTTCAATTCAGCTACAAAAGTGCTTTGCCGGCAGGTGGCTTACTCGAGTGATAAACCCGGCGGGATCCTCTGGGGTTGCTATTCCCAGAACTTCCCTGCCGGCCCTATAACTTTATATAAAGGAAAAGCCATTTGGAGCTCTTTTCTGTTTGTCCTCTTCTCTCCCCCCTTTTTTTTTTTTTTTTTTTGTGTATTATTTTGCTGTGCGTTTTCTTTATATACTGCGACAGAAGAGGGAGGAGAAGGGAGGGGGAAGAGGAGAGAAGGAAGGAAGGGAAAAAAAAAAAAAAAAAAAAAGGAAAGAGAGAGAAAGGGTGTACATATAGGCTGGCATGCCCCCTCAGGCTTAAAACGGAATCACTATAAAATGTCTATAAATCTTTGGTAGTCGCATCTTGGGCACGGTAAGAAGCACGGGTAAATAAGACTATTGTAAGACCAAGAGGGGTGAAAGATGACCACAAGGGGAAAGGGAGCGAAAGGTGGGGCAACCCCAAAGGTCCCCCGGTTAAGCCAAAGCCCAGGCCCGATGTGTAAATTTGTGACACACGGGACAAATGGAGATAGCCAGCCCATTGAAAAACCACTAACTGGTAGAGGTGGCCAAGCAGATAAAGATAAGAAGAAGGACAAGAAAAAGGGGGCTACTAATACACCGGCAGATTTAGAAACACTCTCAGAAACATTTGCAGAGACTACAACCGACCAGGATGGAGAAATTGAACTAGATCTGGGCAATAAGGAGGAAACGCAGGATATGACACTTCTACCAACAAAAATGGAAATGGAAGGAATGTTCGCCGCTTTAGAAAGATCACTCAAATCGCAAATGGAAAGAATGGAGAGAAATATGGGGCACATATTGGAAAGAGTTGAAGAAGTGGAAAAAAAAGTCGATCATAATGTAACCTCAGTTAAAAAACTAGAAGAGGAAATAAAAGCATTAAAAATGAATCAACGAGAACAGGCGTACAAATTAGAAGATCAGGAAAATAGAGATAGAAGGAAGAATATTAGAATACGTGGAGTTCCAGAAACAACACAGGCTGAGGACTTGCCAGAAATAATAAGGAAAATTTGTAATCCAATATTAGAAAGAGAAACAACTGCCCCTTTAAGAATAGAACGAGCGCATAGGATAAGACGACCCAGAGAAAGACCACAGGAATATCCAAGAGACATTATTGTTCGATTTGAAAGCTGGGAGGAGAAAAATCAACTTTGGAGAAATCTGAGAGGGAAGTCGCCATTAGAATACGATCAACATAATATTCAAATCTACCAAGACCTGTCCCAAGAGACGTTAAAAAGAAGAAGAAGCTTAAAACCACTGTTGGGGATCCTGCAGGAAAACGACATTCAGTATAATTGGGGATTCCCAGCATGTTTAATAGGGAGGAAAAACGGGAGTTCGGCAAGACTGAGGTTTATTGAGGAAATACCAGAATTTTGCAATAGTTTGGGCATCCCAATACCAAAAAATCATTGAAGATCTGGGCCGTTGGGGGGGGGGGAGGCGTGTGGGGGGACGGGGATGGGAGGGGTTAATACAGTAAGCAATCAGCAAGGGATAGGGGAGAGGGGGGACCCGGAGAGCGCTCTTACACCAGTCTCCCATTATCGGGGGATAAGAGACCGGGCTAAAATAGAATTCCACCTTAGCCAGAGGAGCAAAAGAGCGCCAATAGCGCCAAAGGGGGGAAAAAAGCTCTAATCAACCATAGGGTCAAGGATCGACCAGGAGAAAGAAGGGGAGGGGGAGGGGGGAGAAAGCCCTACATGAAGACCAATGGGGCAAAGTACGATTGGAGGGGAGGGTGGGAGGGAGGAGAAGGGAGGAAGGAGGAGAAGGGAGGAAGGGGGAGAGGGGGGAGGGGAAGATTAGGAGGGGGGGGAAAGGGGACTTAGATCTGTGTGTCTTGCAACGGAAAAAAATATAATTATCAGAGAAAGATAAAAAAAAAAAGAGAAAGAAATGACAAATATAAACTTTATAACATACAATGTAAGAGGTCTCAGTTGCCCGGAAAAAAGGCATATGGTATTAAGAGAGGTTGAAAGGTACTCCGCTGAAATAGTTTTTCTGCAAGAGACACATATAACTTTGGACTCTAATGTTAGACTGTATTCTCGGGCAGTCCCCACTTGGTACTACGGAGACTCCCCAAAGAAGAGATCTAAGGGGGTTGCTATAGGAATAGGGAAGAACATCACTTTTACAGTAGAAGATAGGAAAGTTGACCCAGATGGACGTTATCTGTTTCTGAGAGGGGTACTCCAAGGGAAAAAATATACGCTCGCAAACATATACTGTCCAAACAGACAACCTCATAAATATCTGAGGGGGCTCTTGAACGTTTTAATGGATTTTAAGCAAGGTCAAGTAATTTTAGCAGGAGACCTCAATCTTTCAATGGACTATCACCTGGATAATATGTCCGGAGCACAGAGACGAAATATTAAACAGCTAAGAATATTAGGAAAAAAAATGCACAGTCACTGTTTAATAGATCCTTGGAGGATTACATATCCAAACAAAAAGGACTATACATATTACTCTTCTGTGCACGGAACATATTCAAGATTGGATTATATAATGGTAGACCATGAGTCGCTGGAAGACGTAGTTAAAACATCAATAGGGGTAACCACAATCTCAGATCACGCTCCGGTAATAGTGAAAATAAGATTCAAAGAGATAGAGCAAAGAAAAGGAACGTGGAACTTAAACGAAGAACTTATAGAAGACACAGAGGTAAACAATACAGTAAAAATCGATTTGGAACAATATTTCACTCTTAATAATACACCTGAAGTAAGGGTGGCAACTGTTTGGGAGGCCCATAAGGCATACATTAGAGGGAAATTAATCTCAATTGGAGCAGGGAAAAAAAAGACAAGAAAATTAAACATGAAAAAATTAACATCTGAATTATTTGAACTGGAACAAACGCATAAAGAGCGAGGAGAAAACGAGGTATATCAAGAAATAGTGATAAAAAGGGCCCAGATCAGAGACTTGATGAAGGTAGAAACAAGGAATATATTCAAAAATGTCAGAAAAGAGAGGTATAAATGGGGGAACAAACCAGGGAAATATCTAGCCAGAATATCAAGGGAAAAAAAAATAAAAAATTACATAGAAAAAATAAAAAACCAAGACGGCCTTATGAAATACAAGACATCTGAAATTGCGGAAGCTTTTCAGACTTATTATAGTACATTATATTCAATAAGAATCAACGAAACTCAAGAGCAACAAAATATTAGAATAAGGAAAATCAAGGAATACTTAAAAGAAGTGAACTTACCTAAAATAACTCAAAACGATAGGGAATCCCTGGAGGCCTCTGTAACTCAGGAAGAGATTTATAGAGCCCTCCAGGAAACACCGGGTGGTAAGAGTCCAGGCCCCGACGGCTTGCCGATTAAATACTATAAAAAATTTAGAGAACTTTTGGTCCCAGAGATGTGTAATTACTTTAATAAAATAGGAGAGGAAGAGGAAATAAGAAAAGAATCGCTGCTAGCAAGTATTTCTATAATCCCTAAAACAGGAAAAGATGGAACGTTGTGTTCTAACTACCGACCAATAGCATTGTTAAATGCAGATCTGAAGGTTTATGCGAAAATATTAGCAACTAGGATAAAAAGTTTAATGCCGGAATTAATAAATATAGATCAGGCAGGCTTTGTAACAGGCAGAGAAGGGAGAGACAATAGCATAAGGACCCTGCTGTTACTACAACAGGATCCAAAAAAGAAACCCCCAGTCGTACTCATGTCTTTAGATGCTGAAAAAGCATTCGACAGAGTCGACTGGGGGTTTATGATGGAAACGCTACAAAATATAGGTCTGGGGCCAAGGTTTTTGAAATGGGTAAAAAACCTATATAGCCACCCGACGGCAAGGGTGAAGGTCAATGGGGGTATGTCGTCTGCGTTCGAAATGAAAAATGGAACCAGACAGGGGTGCCCGCTCTCGCCCCTCCTATATGTAATAGCACTGGAACCACTGTTAGCAAAAATCCGGGAAAACCCGGACATAGGGGGGGTGAGAGTGGGAGACGATGAACACAAGGTGGCGGCGTACGCAGACGACATACTCCTATACCTGACTAAACCTAGAGTTTCCCTCCCTAACGTTATAAAGGAAATAAAAAGATACGGTGAACTTTCCAACTTTAAAATAAACCCGATAAAAACAGTAATCCTAAATGTGGGGATAGAAAAAAAAGAAGCAGAAGAGCTTCAGAAGGATTTCCCATTTACATGGGAAAAGGAAGCTATTACATATTTAGGAATAAAGATCACACCAACAGTTGAAAAACTCTACATAGCCAACTTTGTCCCCTTAATTAATGACATTAACCAAGACCTGAAAAATCTCGCAAGAAAACACATCTCCTGGATAGGTAAGATAAATGCGTTTAAAATGATGATACTACCGAAGATAACATATAAACTTCAAATGCTCCCAATAAAGATACCGCAAAGCTTCTTTAAGGTAATTAAAACAATAATCTTGAAATATATATGGGCAGGTAAAAAGGCCAGAATAAGCTATACACAGCTGAGCTTGAAAAAAAAAAGGAGGCGGGTTGGGGCTCCCCGACATAAAAAGATACTATGTCGCCGTTAATATAGCCAGGTTAGTAGAATGGACAAACACACATACCAAAAAAATATGGGCACGTATGGAAGATAAAATAAGTAATGCACAATTAAACAGAAACATTTGGATACCACCAAAGACGAGGAAATTGGGCACAAACACACATAGTATCACAAAGAATGTTTTTAAAATATGGGACACTTTATTTAGACGGGAAAAATGGGAGTATAACTCTCCATTAATCCCATTAGCAGGCACAAATTTCTTCCCACCAGGCAATGGAACACGTTTCGGAAAGCAATTGGGTGAGAAAAAATTAAAAGATATTGTCACATGGGGAAAAATAAAAGCAAGACAAGATATAATAGTGGGAGAAGGGGATCAACGGATGAGTGAATGGGAGTATTTACAGTTAAATCACTTTGTCAGCACACTACCACAACCGATTCGGGAAGAAAAAACATTAAACCCAATAGAAAAAATATGCAATATAGATGGGCCACTGACACATGGTATATCAAAAGCATATGGAATATTAACGGAGCTCGAGACCCAGGAAACACTGCCCTGTCTAGAAAAATGGGAAAGCGATTTGGGTAAAAGGATTGACAAATCACAAATGATAGGTGCAGTTTATAATTATGCCTCGGATATAACTTCCATAGAAGCAAATTATAAGTGCATGGTTCGATGGCACCTGACCCCATCAAGAATGAACAAAATCCATCCAAAAAACTCAGAGCTCTGTTGGAGGAATTGTAAGCAAAAAGGAACAACTATGCACATATGGTGGGACTGCCCGAGAATACAGGAATATTGGAAAGAAGTCCTGGAATATATCGAAAAAATAACAGGGGAGAGGATCCCGTTTAGCCCGCTGACCTGTCTATTTCATGGAACTGAAAAAACAAAAAAACAATACGCAATAACTTTGGTTCCAGTGCTGCTAAATGCAGCAAAGGCCCTGATCCCAAAAAACTGGCTACACCCAAAAAGGCCATCAATTAAAGAATTGATGGAAAGGGTGGAATACATAGAAGAGATGGAGTACCTGGCCTGTGGAGAGACAGGAGGAGTGGATAGATATAAAGAGGTGTGGGAAAAATGGAAAGTTTTTAAATTTTCGGAAAAATTTGTTCAAGGAATGACAGAAGTGGATAGGTGAGAAAACAAAAAGAAGACTGCAAGGCACACAGATCCGGGGCGGGGGGGGGGGGGGGAAGGGGGGGCGGGGGGAAAGAAAAAAAAAAAAAAAAGGGGGAAGGAAGAAAGAAGGAGAAAAAAAAAAAAAAAAAAAAAAAAAAAAGGGGCTAGTCAAGTCAGCGCATTAAGTAAGTAGTTAGACTTGTTAAACGTAAAAAGTATAACTAAAGGTTCAAAAATGACAAATTTGTAACTGTTTAAAAAAAAAAAAAAAAAAATCCACGCATGATGCGAAGCCACTAGAGAGACGTTAAGGGCGGTCTAACCGTGAGCAAGTCTCGCCGTCAAGTGTGAGCGGAGTCTGAAGTGGAAAAAGAAAAAAAAAAAAAAAAAAAAAAAAGAATGGTTAGCACCCCATGTCTACCCAGTGTTGCCAACCATTAGTATTTTTACTGGTAGCAAGTAAAAAAATTTACACGTTTCTCCTGCCAGTAAATGCCAGTAAGAGGAAAAAGGTTGCCAGTAAAAAATATTGCTGAGAAGCTTGGTCTCGGGACTGCGCATGCGCAGTTTGGGTCCAGAGGCGGCCGAGACCATCCGAATGCCTACTACAGTGTGTTCAGTCAGTGCCGGCAGGGGACAGGACTGGTGGATGTGGTGCCTGAGGTTTTTGTGTGAAGCCATGATGCAAGGGACCCAAGTGGAGCAGCCGGAGCCTTGTGTGCAGGTCTGAGGGACGGGAGCAAGGCAAGTCAGGAGCAGGACTGTCAATGCCGTTTGGAGTGGAGGCACCACCTGGTGTGGAGAGAGACTGTGACTCAGGAGGGGACGTGTCGGTGAGGTGTCATCATCATCTGTGCTGCTGCACACTGCTGTCAGGGTCACTGTGAGAGTCAATTTCATGTGTGTGCGCGCCGCCCATTCAAACTTCTTGCCCTCCTGAGTCCCGTCCATGTAGCCTAAATTCTTACATTTGTACTTGAACTGTAATTTTGCAAGTTTTGGAAATGCCAGTAAAAACTTGGCTGTGCCAGTAAATTTTGGGTCATTAAATGTCAGTAAATTTCAATCTGGTAGGTTGGCAACACTATCTACCACAGCAGCCTTTTCAATTTACAGAACCTCAGGAGTCACGACTACCTTATTTGGCCTAAATTAGTATGTATGTGGCAGTAATGACTCTTGTTCCATTTTATGGTTTTATCCCCCTCACTTTCAGGCAACCAGAAATTACTTTCCATGGTGTTTTTGAACATCCTTCATACAGAACAAAGAGTTAAAAGCCAACATCAATCTCTTATTTGTGTCCCTCAACTTATCAGCAGGATGTAAATGTGCTCTGACAATGAATAATCAATAGATCGGTGACCCAGACCCTTCCACAGGCTGCAAAGTAAATGAGCAGCATCTGATCCATTATAGCAGATTGATGCAACCAGCAGTTACCTTATATAAATAATACACTAGCTGTATAATAGAATTTCCCCTGTGAGATCAAATAATACCGTATGTGCCCTGTGCCCAGCAACCAGTCAGCGTTACTCCTCTTAAAATGGTCTAAAGTTGCCATGGAAACATGAAAGAGGAGCTGATTGATTGCTGAGCAGCTCTTTGCTGGCTATAGACATAATATGGCAGTCAAATCACATAGGGCAAAAACAAAGATCTGACAGCGACATGAGAAGAGAACTACAAAATGTAACACTTGGTTGGAAATCTAATTTTTAAAACAGATTTTAGAGTGTTTTGTTATCAAACCCAGTGTTGCCTGTATGTAGCTTTGGAAGAACAAATTGACATTTTACAGGCCTGCTATGATTGTAAATCTGATGCAGTAATTTAAAATGCCAGTGTTTTAACCTTTTCTCTGGTTTGGGAGGCACCCAGTAACACATTATTGTAGTTGGCAACATAGCACATAGTGTTATATATGTGAAAACAATCTAAGCACCATTCATTTTGTACTTTCTATATTGTTGCACACGTGATATACAAGGCATTTTGATTTTTGACAATTCATATACAAGTCTTTTTGTAAAATGAGTAACTGTATTCAGAACCAGAATGGATGACAAGATTTTCCCACTAGATAGAGAACAATTGAGAGATGTACAGCATGTTCTGGTACAGGTTCCACATCCCATCAGGTCATTCTTGTATTTTTTTTTGCAATGGACAAGGTAGCTCACCCTGGCAAAAGATAACTAGGTAATTTGAGTGTCAAAGTACCACACAAATATGGCCATTTTGGGCACACAAAAAAAAAAAAAAAATGTAATTTTTGATCCTCAGTGGGTGGAACTTGCACATTTTGTGATACGATTGGATTGATACCAGTATGGTTTGAGTAAACTGGGGCCAAACATAAAAATGTTGGATTCTGTAACACTATTGAAAACACTGAAACACTATTGATATTGGCCGATACTGGTCTATTGAACATAATCTAGTACCTTAGATGTAAGCAATATCTGTTACAGAAAATTCATACACTTTGAAAAATGCCAAAGTTTAATTTGGTCAACTAAATATACCATTGTAAGTGTTTTGTTTTATCTCATACATTTAAAAAAATACCTGTTGATTTGGCTGGAATTCTTGCAAGCCGATAACTTCCTGTGTTTTCTGCCAGTTCTCAATTACACAGTTCTCCAAAGTCTACAAAACTATACCCCTCTATGTTATGGACATAAAGAGGGGCAGGGTTCAGTAGTTGTAAAACGTTTGTTGTTCTGATACATTGGGGTGAGTGTTGTCATCCTAGGTCCAGCAAAGTTTTACTAGCAGAATCACCAAGTGAGAAGAAAAGGAAAAAATAGTCCATGGGAAAAAGAAAAAAAAAAGCGAATAGCGAATACAGCTACCTCATCTAGGGACTGGTATGCTGCAATACATTAAAAAAATGTTGTTTTTGTGTTTAGATAGGCTTTAATAAGGCAGTGCAAAAATTTTATGCAAACAATAAGATTTATTTTGCTCCAAATCACACCAGTCCATGCCCCACCATAAAACACCTTGGGAGGAAGCCAATTATCCTGACATCAGACTTAATTTATTAACATCTTGGGTGTCCCAGAACTATTATTCCTTTTCTCTTTAATTGCCACATTGCTGTACAGATTTTAATCTGGTTACCTGATGTTGAGCAACACAGATGATTTGTAAAGAAATGCTTATTTGATAAAAAAAAAAGCCCAGTATTTTTTCTTCTGGGGGTTTGGGTGTAAAAATCCAGAACCCCCATGTCCTGCATGCTACAGTGCATCCTGCAGACACATTAGATTACAGCAGTCTGATTAGTGAAAAGTGAAAACTGCCTGCTTGTTTTTGGTTACTACACTATCACTGCAGTCTGAGCTGTCAGCTAAACAAGCCTGGTTATGTACTGTGTTCCAGCTACCAACATTTGTACCCTGTATTAACACGTCAGCGTGCATATGTTACCTTGCATCCTGCCTGCGGCCGTGGCTTCATGAGTGGAGTCGTGGAGCAAAGTTCAATAGCTTCTGGTTCATGGAATATGACAGCTGGGAGAGGCTCCTTCCGAAGGGTCAATACGTTCAGCTTTGATTTTATCATGGTCTGGAAGTGCTGTGCACAAAAGCAGAAGAAGATTGCATAGATTACAAGTAAAGAACTGAGAAAAGGAAGTAGCTAAACAAGCCTCTTAAATTAAACAATAGCCCCCTTTCAAGCAGTCTTATGGCTCATTTGTGATTGTGTAACAATCAATGCAAAGAAAAAAAATAAAATAAACAGCAACCATGATGCACATGTGGTTTTTCTTATGCAAGCTGCTGAAGTGGTTTAAATAATCCTTTCGTCATGCCACAGCAGCAGTCACATTTTGCACGCTGCACAACACATTTCTGGAGGCATAACCAGGGCTCTCTGACCCAACAAAAGTACAGACTCCTGTGCAATAATCCTAGGAATATTAACCTTGCACCAGCCAGAGGGTCAGCAAGGCAAAAAAAAACAACCAACTTGCTAGCTACAGAGGGGTACATATAAAGATATGAAGTGACAGTCACTCGTTCTGGAATGAGTGATAATCTACAGGCAAGTCAAAATTCCTATGTTCTTAAAATCACACAGTACAGGAACAGAGGACTAGATGACAACGTTGCACATTTGAGATAGAGATTCTTCATGCTAAAAGGCCATGGCAACACCAACAGCCCTGATGGAATGGGTTTTGATGGGAAAGGGAAGAACCTTTCCCTTAGAGGAGTAGGCCCTAAAGAGAAATCCGATCCACTGGTTGATTGTGGAGTTGGGAACATGGTGTTCTCCACCAAGACCTCCAGGTAGAAAAAAACAAAAAAAAGGAGAACCTTGTCTTTGTGCAAAACAAGGACATGCTCTTATAAACAGCTGCTAACTCAGAAACACACCTACCTAATGTGATGACAACCTTAAAAGTTGAATGTTTCTAAAAATCGGTTCAAAGGGGGGAATCTGAGGAGCAGAGAGCACTGGGTTGTGACCCCAAGATAAGTCACAAGGTCAAATTGGGGGGGGGGGGGGGAATTAGGACCTTTCTACAGGAAGCAGCTCATAAGGGATTGCGAGGCAAAAGGTTTCTACAAGAGAATAGATAAAGCAAAAACCTGTCCCTTGAGGCACTTGGGGCCAGACACTGGTTAAGACCACACTTGACCTCTTTACAATATTTTAGGTCCAGAATAGGATTGGAGATCCACCATGCCAGGGTGGATCACTAAACTGACAAAAGCAGTTGATGATCCAAGAATTGGATTTGCTTGTTCCATGTCTTGAAGAGGCTGGATTGAAGGGGTATCGGAAGAATTAGGACAAGTACTGCAAAGGAGTCCAAAGATTAGACCTATGTACTCCAGACTATGTGAGGGCTAAAGTGCAGACTTTGGAAAGCGGATTATGCTGCCAAAGGTTTGAAGAAACAAAATCATTCTCTGGCAGCCACCTTTGCAATGGAGGAGTCCTTCAGCAGTTTGTCCAGGTAACCTGTGACACGAATGCCCTGGATACATAGAATAACCAAAAGCAGGAAAAATAAAAAACATGTACATTAGGCATCTTGTATGTTTACCAATGCTGAGGAACCATTGACAGATTTCGTAGATTGCGCCTTGAATTTTGGAACAATGAAATCTGTTTAGGGGGTCTTAATTAGGGTTACACATATACCGTTTTTGTTTTACCGCCAAGTAGATACTTTTGGTCAAGTACTAGTTGAGCCAAGTACCGATACTTTTACGGTATGATTTGAGCCCATACAAAATGAACGGGCTTAAAGCGCACTGCAAAGAATCACATGTGATTTGAACAGGAATGTGGTGTGATTTCTGTCCGAATCACATGCAGTTTCCCACATCACTCCAGTATGAACCCAGGCTAAAGTCACTATGACAAGCCTGGATTCACACAGGAGCAGTGTGGGAAGCCCCATGCGATTGACAGGAATCGCATTGCATGTGATTCTTTGCAGTGCGATTTGAGTCCATTCATTTTGTATGGGCTCAAATCGCAGCGCAAAGATATCGGTTCCGGGTATCAGAGCATCCCTAGTCTTTCACAAAGTTTCTTCAATAAAATATTTCTAAACACACATTTTAACCACTTCCATATAGGGCCCTTTTACACCTTCCCGCCCAGACCAATTTTTAGCTTTCAGCACTGTTGCACTTTGAATAACAATTGCGCGGTCATGCTACACTGTACCCAAACTTAATTTTTATCATTTTGTACCCACAAATAGAGCTTTCTTTTGGTTGTATTTGATCACCTATGGGATATTTATTTTCTGCAAAAAAAATTAAAAAATTACGGAAAATTTTGAAAAAAAATGTTTTTTTTGTTTCCGTTATAAAACATTGTAAATAAGTATGTTTTCTCCTTCACTGATGGGCACTGATAAGGCGGCACCGATGAGGTGGCACTGATGTGGTGGCATTGATGGGCACTGATAGGCGGCATGGATGGGCTTGGATAGGCTGCACGGATAGGTGGCAAGGACGGGCACGGATAGGCGGCAAGGACGGGCACGGATAATCGATCAGCACAAACCCCCCCCCCCCGTCACAGGAGCCGATTACCGGCTTTTCCTATTTACATCGTGATCAGCCGTGATTGGACACGGCTGATCACGTGGTAAAGAGTCTCCGCGAGAGACTCTTTACCTTGATCGGTGTTGCGGGGTGTCAGACTGAGGACGTCATATGACGTCCAGTCAGGATTCTACAACCACTTTGCCAACGTCAATTTGTCATTGGTGGGTGGCAAGTGGTTAAAGAAGAAGTAAACCCTGATGGATTTTACTTCCCTGCAAAGTAAAAGCATAATGGGCTAGTATGCATCGCACTTGCACGCCACTTACCTGCAAAGGAAGCCCACGATGTCCCTGCTGGTGGCCATGTCCATCTTCACCCCCTCTTCCTACCGTGGGCCGTGAACTCTGGCTCTGTGACTGGCCGAGTCGCTTGAAGTCACTCCTGTACAGAAGCAGACAGTCACGGCACGGGCCCTTTAGAAACTGCATGATCGTGAACGTAGGCGCAAACGTATATGGTAAATATCTCCTTAACTGTGCAAGTTTAGGCGATAGTTCCAGTACCTACAGCAAAGCTTTAAACCTGTAGGTAAAAGTGGTGTATAAGGGTTTACAACCACTTTAAGCATACTTAGAATTACACACCAAAACACATTCTGCTACTCCCGAGTATGGCAATACTACAAGCGCGAGACTTTCTCTTTTTTTTATTACAGCCCAAAATCCGAGGAGCACCTTCAGGAGTTCCTGTGACATAAACTACATATAATCTCCTGACCACCTATCACATTTTTGGAGGCCTCTTGCATCCAGGACAGTGGGAAAAAAAAAAAAAAAAAAGAAAGAAAAAAAACCACCCAAAAAGGTATTTTCTAAGAGGCATGGTGAGTATTTTGAAGACTTCATTTTAGGAAGAGAATATACAGTGGTTTTGCATATATGTTTCAGTCAGAAGTTAAAAAACAAAACAAAAAAAACCCCCAAAAAATTGAAAAAAAAACCCAACAATTTGTAGGCATGTAAATATGAAATTTAATATAAATATTTTCATATTCAGCCAGAAGGTAGAACTTCGTTTTTTTTTTTATTATTCAATACATTTTTTCAATAAAAGACATGTACAAGAATAAGAAAAATATTTAATGTTCGCTGGTCTTTAGCGCATGGAATTACAATCAACGCCCAGGAAGGTTAAGTATCGTTAGGGTTCCTTTTTACATCCAGTAGTGCCTCTTTGCTGTAAATAGGCCATCTACAAAGCTTAATATAAAAAACAAAAACAAAAAAAAAAACAGTTCATAATAAGCAACTGTTCACACAGATGGCGCCTTCTTCCCTTATTGCCCAAAAGACTTTAGGGGGAAATGGAAACAGTGTTCTGCATACGTCAGGTCTGATGAGACAGTGGAGGGGTCCCCAAAACTAGTCCCACCCACATTTCATGTAAATGGGCTCCTAAAATTCATGGCAGCTTCAATAAATCCCAAATGCAAGTCTTCATGTTCTGCATTTGTAAAAGATTGAAATGACTTAAAAAAAATAAAATAAAAAAGTCAATATGTCCTATGCTCCAGATAGCAGGGTTTTTCTTTCCACTTACAGGCTCTTGTTCCTAGAATTGATGAGAACAGATGAATCAATCCAGCATGGAGTTTAAAAATAAAATCTATGTACCTCGTTCAATGACTACTGGTATTTTAGAAGTCTTGGCATCTTCTAGTAATAGGCAAAGTAGCATGCTAATCATTAATAGCAGCTTTCTATTTCATAACCTCTCTTAAAATGTCTATTTTATAGAGATTGCCAAAAGGTTAGGAGTTATTCATCAGATGGCAGGGAGGAATTCAATTTATTATTATATGCTCAGCAAAAAACATTTCTATGCAAATCATCTGTGTTCCTTAACACTGTTACTTCCAGTAATCATATTCATACATTTTTACTATGCTGACCTTTGTCCATACCACATGAAACCGCATAGTGGGTTATTTTCCAGTGTAATCAGCTTAAATAATGTCAACAAGTTTTTCCTCCCGAAAAATACAATCAAGAGTGGATGTGCAATTTAGTTTAACTTGCTGGAGAGCTTTGAAAGCTGTTATGCCGCGTACACACGGACATTTTTTGTGATGAAATAAAATGACATTTTTAAAAACGTCATTTAACCACTTGCGGACCGCCGCATGTACATTTACGTTGGCAGAATGGCACGGACAGGCACATTGGCATACCTGTACGTCCCTGCCTAGATGTGGGTCGGGACCCCCCCCCCCCCCCCCCCCCCCCGGTACATGCGGCGGTTCCCGTGGCTGTCCGAGCGATCCGGGCGGCTGTTCGTTTTTGGCCGCCCCCCCCCCTCAGATCGCTCTCAGCCAATCCGCGCGCTCCCCCTGCGTAAACACAGGAAGAGATGTGATCTCTCCTCTCGGCGGTATTTTCAACCGCCGTTGCGGAGAGATCACATCACACAGTGAGTCTGCACAACACTACACTGACACACACTACACACAGGCACATTTAACCCCTTGCGATCACCCCCCACCCCCCTGTCACAGTGTCACTGAATGCACTGATCATATATGTACTGATCACTGCATTTAGTGTCAGTGTGACAGGCAGTTTGTGTTGGGTCCAGGGTAGCCCCCGCACCCCCCCTAATAAAGTTTTAACCCCTTGATCACCGCCCTAGTTAACCCTTTAACTCCCTATTGCCAGTGTCACCAAGCGATCATTTTTCTGATCGCTGTATTAGTGTCGCTGTTCCCGCTAGGTAGCTATTTTTTTTTGCGATTTTTTTTTACTAAAGACATGTGGCTGAATACATTTTGGCCTAAATGTTTGACTCAAATTTAGTTTAATTTGATTTTTCTTGTAACAAAAAGTAAAAAAATAGATTTTTTTTCAAAAATGTCGCTCTATTTTTGTATATAGCGCAAAAAAATAAAAAAATAAATCGCAGAGGCGATCAAATACCACCAAAAGAAAGCTCCATTTGTGGGAAGAAAAGGATGCAAATTTTGTTTGGGAGCTACGTCGCACGACCGCGCAATTGTCTGTTAAAGCGACGCAGTGCCGAATTGTAAAAACCCCTTGGGTCATTTAGCAGCATATTGGTCCGGTCCTTAAGTGGTTAAAATGATCATGTGTGGGCTTCACATCGTTTTTTGTCTTCAGAAAAAACGACAAAAAAATAAAAAATTCGAACCTGCTTTAATTTTGTATGTCGTTTTTGAAAATGTTTTTTGTGTTGTAAAAAAATGATCGTATGTGGGCTAAAACGATGTTTTAAACCCGCGCATGCTCAGAAGCAAGTTATGAGACGGGAGCTTGAATGGAACAGAGTGCCGTCGTACGTGTTGTACGTAACCACGGTTTGCTAGAGCATTTTCAGAAAACGATGGTGTGTGGGCAACGTCGATTTTTATGTTGAAGTTAGAAAAGTTTTTTTTAATGATGAAAAACGTCGTTTTATTTCATCACAAAAAACGACCGCGTGTACGCGGCATAACAGAAGTATATAAATTTTCACAGTATTTTGTACTGATTGTTTCTACCTCATTTACATTTAACCACGAATACACAGGGAAGCTCCTTGTAGTAGTACAAATAGTAGCCAGCTATAAAGAGATTTAGGTGAATATAAAAAAGGCACAAACCCGTTCAGTTAGGCAATTGAAACCATACCGTGCAGCAACATACTTTGAATGCATTGGTACGATGTGAGGCTATTCATTCTGAATGGCACCCAATGCATCTGTTGATGCATGAGCTACAGGGCACAACCATGCACTAAATCTCACCAACACATTTAATAAGTGTTGCAATTCGCAAGGTGGTCTTAATGGACCCTAAATTATTTTTCTTCAAAGCACGCGTGGCCAACATGAATATGAAATGTTCATATCATGATAAACATGCATCGTTGTTTGACTTTATTTTTTGTCCCTTCCTGCCTTCGTAGCTAGAAGATGCTCTGCATAGCTAGTCCCACCCTCTTTTCAATAGGTCTTTAGTTTTTGATCTGAGTACATGCAATTACTGTAGATGGGCATGCTATGTTTTTTTTTTTTTAAATGTACCCGAATGTATCTATGCAGACGGTGATGCCAAAATACTACAAAATGACATCCCCCCCCCCCCCCCAAAAAAAAAAAAAAAAAAAAAAAATCAATGCAGGTAGCTTCTGCCCACTAGTGAGGAATCGCCCAATAGACCATGAACCATATATCACCTAGATACAGGGGATGACCGCACTTTCCAAAAAAAAAAAAAAAAAAAAAAAATGGACCAAATGTGGCAAAACAAATAATCCACAAATCAAAGTTCATATGAAATAATCCACACGTGTATGTGCTCAGTGTTCAAAACAGTTAATTTTCCTTTCTGTGCAAAAAAAGTACAGATAGTGTGAAAAACTCCCAGGCCAGATGGATCCAATGTATACACCTCCCCACAAAGATGCTGCTTGCAGGACTTTTCCTGTCCTGCAAGAGCACCGACCCAGTGTGAAAGCACTCTGGCTTTCACACTGGTGTGGCTTGAGAGGCAGTTTTCAGGCACGTTACAGGTGCTATATTTAGCGCTAAAATGCCTGAAAACGGCCACAGTGTACTCTGAGTTCACCTTACAAACACAATGCTGTCCTTGCCAAGAGTGAGAAACACCTATGTGGGTGGGGCTGGATCACACCGTTAACCCCATGTGTGCCTGAACCTATATAGCATATGCAATTCCTACCATTCTTTCCGGTCGCCAGTGTCTTACTAATGTAACCTGCAATTCAAACTTTTTTTTTTTAGGGACACTATAGTGAGAGTTTAAAACCATGTTCATTCCCCCACAGTGGTTCAGTGTCACTAAACTACTGTGATAAAAAGTAAACAAAAATGGGTTAAAGTGGCTGTAAACCCTCCTGGGTGAGTTGCACTTACAGGCAAACCTAGATTTATGCCAAGTACACACGATCCAAATATTGACAGTTCACCCGATATTTTATCGGACATGCACGAAAATTTTCCTCGTACGATACCAGATCGTACGATTTACGTTTGGTCAGTACAGTTGTTGTCCGAAAATACAACACAAATACATTACAACACATGACATCGCTTCCGATTTTTTTTTCTGTCGTACGAGAATTTGTGACTTTAGTAACCTATTCAATTTCTACTTACAACTAGTTTAAACGGAAAAAGTCAGAACGTCCGATTTTCGGATCGTGTGTACGTGGCATAAGGCTTACCTGTGGATGTTTGCAATATCTCCTAAAACCTACACGGTTTAGGAGATATTTCCTAAAAATAGACATCGGCGCAAGCACACTGTAAATGCCGTTTTTTGGTAAACTATAATGCCGTGTTTTAAAGCACCTGCACGGAGTGGCGTCATTGCCGCTCCGGCCAATCACAGGGCCGGAGTGGCTGGAGGGGGAGACGAGGACAGCATCGGGGGCTTCGATCAAAAGGTACGTTATCCTTAATGAGCTAGTATGCTAGTCATACTAGCTCATTATGCCTTTGTCTTGCAGGTGTTTTTTTTTTAAATGGCATTACAACCGCTTTAAAAAAAAAAAAAAAAAAAACTTTTATTTAACATACGTCAGCACCAGGGACCCAAACATTGGCAAAGAACCAGCCCAGGGGAGGATGGCGCTGGATCCCTGGATAGGCAATTGTCCATTTAATAAAAGTCAGCAGCTACAGAATTTGTAGCTGCTCATTACCCCCCCCCCCCAAACAGGGTGAAGAACCTCCAATCTAGTATCACCAATAAAAGCAAAAAAGGCAGAAGTGAGAACCACAGAACTTCATGAATCTAAATCTCATCACCTCTACCATCTACAAGAGACTCCAGATCTATTAAATACAATCAAGATCTTCCACTCTCAGCCAACAAAATTATTAAAGCCTGTCCTGATGCTTGTAAACTTGAAAGCAGAAACTGCACACAAGAAAGCACAGATGGAAACAGAAGCTGAATGCAAGAGAGCAGAGATAGAAGCTTTGGAAAAATAATGTGAGGACACCACAGCAAGGTCAAAAAGTTTAGTGAAAGTGAAGGAGCCAACAGCAGTAGACACTCTTGCATCATAGTATACATCTTATTCCACACTATCCCAAAACCTACACTCCCAGCCACAGCAGCTGTATCCCCCCAAAAAGTCAGGACAGTGCGCCAACCACTTCCAGGGGTCGACAAATCCTGGGCGCCAGGTCGCCCGACTAGAAATAGGGTCCTGGCGACTTGGCTTGGAAGGGGGCTGAGCTGGCACCATCTGGTGGTTAGCCGTTGGTATTACAAGTTATTACCACCAGATGTGTAAGCTGGCGCCATCTGGTGGTGGCCGTTGGTATTACAAGTTAAGCATTACAAGTTAAACAGCAATTCTAATGTAATTTTTCACTATTTTTACTGCCATCTTCTTCCCTCTAATTAGAACCCCCAAACATTATATATATTTTTTATCCTAACACCCTAGAGAATAAAATGGCGATCGTTGCAATACTTTCTGTCATGCCGTATTTGCGCAGCGGTCTTGCAAGCGCACTTTTTTGGGGAAAAAATTACACTTTTTTTAATTAAAAAATAAGACAACAGTAAAATTATCCCCATTTTTTTTAATATTATGAAAGATAATGTTACGCCAAGTAAATTCATACCCAACATGTCACGCTTAAAAATTACGTCCGCTCGTGGAATGGCGTCAAACTTTTACCCTTTAAAATCTCCATAGGCAACGTTTAAAAAAACTCTACAGGTTGCATGTTTTGAGTTAGAGGAGGTCTAGGGCTAGAATTATTGCTCTCGCTCTACCAATCGCGGCGATACCTCACATGTGTGGTTTGAACACCGTTTACATGTGCGGTCGCTGCTCACGTATGTGTTCGCTTCTGCGCGCAAGCTCGTCGCGACGGGGCGCGTTTTCTGGCTCCTAACTTTTTTAGCTGGCTCCTAGATTCCAAGCAAATTTGTCAACCCCTGACTTAAGACAATCTGCCTACTCATCCCTCCACACCAGGGTTTTGCGATGCAGCAAGCTGTAGCCACCGCTATGCGATAATGGACAATAAATCTTACCACGTGGCTGCCCAATTACCTCCTATCAAGCACACTGTTCCACAGCTACAACCCAAAGTAGCAATCAACTCAGTCACAGTCAGTGTCCGGTATGAACGCTTTTGAGCCATCATACCCCCCAAAAGGCGCTCCATCTCAGGACATTAGTCATTGTGTCTCCTTTGTTCCCCATGCTGCCGTACATCGAAAGTCGTAAAACACAAACATGTCAGTTTCCTGTACAAATGCTCTGCAAACAGCTCACAACAACAAGCTCGCCAAGTTCAATGACAAACCTGAAAAAGTACAGAGGCTCCAGCCTCCAAATTTACCCTCAAAGCCACCAGAGAAACTACAGGTCACAACTACAGTGAAATAGATGTCACAACTACAAAAGCTAGATCTGCACATCAAGTGGTTAGGTTCTCAATCTGCTGAACATATCAAAAGACACTAAACGGTTCACATTGACAGCCCTGCAGCAGGTCTTAAAGACAGACATAAGCATAGTTTTGGACAGCCCAGAAGCCACTGAGAATGCTTTACTTAAATACTGCATAGCTTCCCAAAAATATCAGCCAGACACATATTAAAGTTTCGACCTTTTGTTGGAGCTTTAACTCTCCAAAGTTGATGCATACCCACCCATCTGGCCTCAGTTACCCAGATACTGCCCGTGGGGTTAACCCAATAGTCCAATTTACCTTATGGTATACAGGAAAAAATGGGCATAACTTGAATCAAGGTACAAGGAAGAAAAAGAAAAGTTTCCTTTCCTCCAGTTTCCTACTTTGGAGTTCATTAGCCGGATTGCAGATACTAAGAATGAGCCAAGTTTCTCCTATGGGGAGTCCAACCCTCTCAATCCACATTCACCAAGGCTTGCAAGCTCACGCATTTCACATAGAGACCACAGAGGTCAAGTGTTTGTGAAAATTATATTCTACCTACATCTACTATACTCCCTGGAAGGATCAATCAGAATAAGAAAATTAGGAACCCAAATCGCCAATGTCCTATACATAACAAAAATCACACCCACTTAGGAAATATATCCTGAGGCAAAAAATGGTGGGGACAACACGGACCAAACAGCACCTCATACTCCAGTACATACTGTAGGTCTGTGCAATAAAATCCTGTGTCAAAATATGCCTAGTCCATGTATACCTCAAAGGTCAAGCTGAAAAGGCTGTATACTATTCTAGATGATCATTGTATTAGGTCTTTTGCAACAAATATTTTTGACCTAGTAAACAGGAGATGTCTTACCATACCCCTTGAACACCAGGCTGTCCTGGCTTTACAAAAGTTTCAGTCTAGAAATACAATTGCCTCTCAGCGAGCTGCCAAGAGCCTGAGCCAGCTGTTCCCACCCACACCACAGCCCAACGCTCCAGTGAGTGTGGGTGGGTGGGCATAGCAGACCATACAGAAGTGACTGACAAAGACCAGCTCTTGCCTCACAGGGCACTGAGAACTGAACCATCAGCAGTGTTTGATCGCTTGGTTCACAGTCTTGAAGTCAGTGGGGGACAGGTGAAGTATCGGAGCAATGCTGCATTCACCAAGGTACATTGCCTTGAAATCTTATGTTACAACCAAAAACGTAAATGTATTTTATGCGATAGACAAACACAAAGTGGCACATAATTGTGAAGTAGAAGGAAAATGATAAATGTTTTTTTAAAGTGTTTTTTTTACAAATATCTGAAAAGTGTGGCGTGCATTCAGCCCCAGAGTCAATACTTTGTAGAACCACCTTTCGCTGCAATTGCTTAAAACACAACACTTTTACATTCAGAGTATCAACTTGTGACAAACCCTTCACAAAACAAGGAGTTTTGTCTGCTGTGAGCAATATCTGATCCTCTGGGTTTCATGGCACCCTTTACTGTTCAGGGCAAGGTACTTCTAAAAACAGATTGGGAGTCCCTGAAAGCACTAGAACATCTTTAGATACAAAGCGCTTACATTTCTGCATCCCTAATGAATGTCACCAGAAGAGAGATCCGGGTTTTCTCTGATGCTTCCACTGAGACAATAGCTGTGGTAGCCAACCCCAAAGTGTGTCTATAGTTACTGTTCAGAGCCCCTCTAAATTCTGGAGCTAGAAATTCTGAGTTTTTTTGACCCATTTGATGTTCAAGTTCTGCACAAGTTTTGGATTAAAGTTTATTATGATGTGCAAGATTTTATTTGGATAAAGTCACTGTCTACCAAGTCTACCGAGACTAAGTTACAGCTATCTCATCACAACTGGTTCAGTTATAGAGATCACACTTGCAGTGCTTAGATTGGAGAGGCAGAACAGTATCAACCTCTTGTAGACCCTGTACAGCAGGGCTTGCATGTGAGAGGAAGTAGTAGCACAATAAACTAGTCACTTCCTGCACTGACCAGGGGCATACAAAAAAAAAAAAAAAAAAAAAAACGAGGAGGAGCAGAGTATTCGAGATATGAGCTCATGAGCACATATGGTTAAAGCTGACAGAGGTTCTATGGCCGCTTTCACACTGACTGACCGATCGGGTCCGCCTGTCAGTTTTTCAGACGGATCCCATCAGACCATACGTTGCCATCTATAAAGCAGCAGATGTTAACGAATGTGTCTGCCGACATTCAATCCTGTCTGCTAAAAACAGACGGATGAGCATCCTTTTCCCATTTGTCTAGTGGGTCGTATGACAGTCAGATGGAAAACACACAGGTGGTCTGTTTCTATCCAACTGCCCCATAGAGAACAGTGGGCTGTGTCCGTCCGCTCTGCATCAGCAGAACGGACACGGACCTGTTCACCTGCTCAGCGGGATCAGCAGACAGATTCCCCACCGAGCAGGCAGATCTGCTTCTGGGGTCTGCCATGTGCGAAAGGGGCCAACTGTCTACCCTCCTATTTAAATAGGGGACGGGGGGACTTAGCAACTTAGCTTTTGATAGACTTTAACCATGTTGCATCATGCTGCAGCACAGGTGCCTTGGTAAGTATCATCTTTTTGCACAACTTCATCCAAGCATCCTTTCTTTCCATGAAATGTGTCTGATGTTATAACTTCTAGTGACTCAGCCAGTAAAGAGAAATGGAGTGTAAATCTCTTTTGGATTTTCACCCAATTTGCTTCTTTTATCTTGGTAGTTAGCAGGATATATTCCTGTGTCTTGCTAGAATATCCTGAATTTTATTTCCACCCTCTTGCACTGGCCCCGATTGTGGAATGTTGTAATCATTCCAGGGGACTCCTGTCATTTTACTTAAGTGCTCATGGATTCTTTTACTGGCCAGACATGAAAAACTATTTATAATGAATTTTCCATACCTCCTAAAATTTTTAATGGCTTTTGCCATCATCCAAAATGTGATAATGATTTTACACAATAGGTTAGATTAAAGTGATTAACACTTTGTATTATGTTCAGTCTTCTTTATTAAAAACGTCCCTTTCTTGTGGTTGGGCCAGTTCATAAACTGCTCTATTTGTAGGTGTCTCCTATAGGTAACTGACTGCTAAGAAGATACCTGTGCATGTGAGCGCTCAGAGTGAAATTAAAAAAAAAAAAAAAAAAAAAATCTAGCATTTATTATTACTGTGATTCCCTGAAAAAAGACTGGGTCTTAATAGTTTCAGATTATTAATTTTGGCTACAAAAAAAAAACAAAAAACACACAGACTAGGTTTTATTTTTCAGGGGATGTCTTATTTATTTAGGGCATGTACAAAAAAGTTCCTGTGTCCTCTGTCTTCTCACCCCCTCTACCCGCCAGCATTATAAAATTCTGTAATGCCAAAAATAAACCTTAATCATGTAATCTGTTCTGTAAAAAGATTATATAATGTGCAGTATGTCTCCTGTAACTTTATTGTGGAAAAATTGGGTTTTTGGCAGGCGGACGAAAGAAAAGAGTTCTGATAATGGGGCGGGGTCATCCCGCCGGGTGCCGCACATGTATAATCCCGGCACCCCCGTTTGTCTCCCGCTCATCTCATTAGTCATCAAATAAAGCCTCCCCAGTGCCTGGTAGCGCGATCTCACGCTGTGTCAGATCTGAAATCGCTGTGCAGCCAATGTAACGATGTCCCCGCCTCCTAGACCACCTCTTCTGATAGATGGCACACCGATTTTGTTTTTGTCAGCAAGCTAATGAAAAAAATAAATACGCCAACTGATTCCTCTATTAATACAAACGAGGATGGAGGAGTCCCTCTTGTTGGAACTTTGTAATCTGACAGCTATCAGAATACACTGGTCAGAGGTTGCAGCCACTGATCAAGAATGTTTTCCAGCAAAATGACCAACTTCTGTTGAGCAGGGACACTACACACTAATCCGATTTCAGCTGGACACTGTTGAACCAGACAAATTTACAAGTGTATGGCAAGCTTTAGGCAAGTACAGAATGCTTTAAATTAGTAAGATCACCACTGCCAACCCTTCTAAAAAAAAAAAATAATATTTGTGCTTTCGTGATGATCCAATGGCTTTGTTAATTTGAGTCCCTGAGAGGGAACATGGAGCTCAGACTTCTTTATCTTTCCGTAGACAAAAGTTTCTGCCTACATGTATAAAAGCAGGCAATTATTTTTTGAGGAGGTGGTTAGCAATGTCAACATCAAGATTTCTCTCACTACATAACCCCCCCTACATTTTTGTTGACCAAGGAAATCTCCAAAACTAAGACAATCGCAATGCCAAAGGGTGCAGCGAGCAATCAATGGAGATGGGGTAGGCAACTTTAAAGATGTGGAGATCTAGCTGAACAAAATGGGAGAAGTGAAAGATCGAGCACAGTGTTGCCTCCCCACACCTCATTTCAACCTCAAATTGTCATACTTGCATTCTATGCATTAAGGTAAAAATGCTTCTGGGTGCAGCTCCTCCCGCAGCCCCCCCCCCCACCCCCTATAGTTATCCGAGCCCCATCTTAAGCCAGGGATGTGTATAAGAGCAGAGGTTCTTCCAGGTATCTCCCTCTTTGGCTGGCACAGCACCAGGAGCCATTGTTGACTCCTGTGGCTGTCGATCACGGCCAGCGATGAGGAGCAAGCAGGGGGTAGGGCCAAACCATGCTGTGTGTGTGAACGGACAATGCTTGGTGCTCCATTCACAGGAGCGAGTACCCCCATAGCAAGAGGATTGCTATTGTGGGGGGTGGGGGTTTAGGTGCCAGGACCGTACATGAGCTTCTTTTTGGGCAAATTAGAGACGTTCTTCTGCTTTTTACATTGGTGACCTTTTGACCTGTACAAAATCGTGGCAGAAAACGCACGACGTTCTGCCTGAAAACAAAATGCTCAGGTATGAATGCAGCCTTAAATCACACAGGCAGGAAGTGCTTCTGGTGGGGTGGTTATTTACACAGACCTCCATGTAGCCATGTTGCATTGCACTTTACAGAAAATTCCAGTACTGCAGATTGAAAAAAAAAAAAAAAAAAGTACATTTTGAATTAACACGTCGCAATTGTATATGCAAAATTATTTTGTATTTGCCATTCCCCCCCCCCCCCCCCCCCCCAATCTATGGCAAGATTTACAGACATTTCCAAATAGGTCTGTTAGTGATAATAGGTGAAGTCATATCTGCAATTGCCACCTCATCAGCGGAAGAGTCAGTTGTGTAAAAGCCAGGGACATCAAAGCTTCATGGACCAGATACTTTTGCTGCATTCTACATTCAGTATGTTTTAAGTAAGCGTACCTTCAAAGAAAATCTAATCTCATGCAAAAACAAAATCTGGCTATAGAAAGTATAGAAGTATGCAGAGCATATGGAGATTATCTACCCAAAGAGAAAGACAAAACCCCACGTGTCAAATATTTAAACATTTTTTTTTAACTATTTTTTTCCCTTCAAAAGTTAAAAAACAAAGCACACCTTTCATGCTCACACCTCAAGATACTAAAGCTAGGTCTAAACAGATGCAGCTCAAGACTGATTGCAGGATTTCATCTACGGTTACCTTTTTGCATGTCTGCATGAAATTTCCATCACATTGGCAGATTCAAATATACACATGCCTATGCAACATTGTGAATATATGTATTGTTACAGAGCAGTCATTGTACTTCCTAAAGTGGAACTTCACCCAAAAAGGGAAGTTCCTCTTGTTTTCATCCTTCCCCTCCACTGCTACAGTTGACACTTTTTGGGGTGGGGGGGACAGGGTAGCGGGTACCCGATTTAGACAGGTACCCGCTCCCACCTCTGGGTCATATTGCCACAGCGATCTATGAGGATGTTCAGCCCCTCCTCCTCCTCCCCCCCACAACCTTCTGACACACACAGGTTCCAGAAGACTGCAGGACCATTCACAAAGCGTGGCTCACACATACACAGTAGGAAATCAGCTGTGAAGGTGGAAGGCCGCTCTGCCTGTTTTCCTTGCTAGAGATGCTGGCACCTGCACCCGAAACCGCATCAAGAACCGGCTCGGGTGAGGACATCGCTGGATCCCTGGACAGCCAAGTGTCCTTATATTAAAAGTCAGCAGCTACAGTATTTGTAGCTGCTTAATTAAAAATGTTCTGGGTGAGATTGGCGGGCCTCTTTAAAAATCAATCAATCATTCTTAAAGTGTTGTTCCGGCCTCCCCTCCAAAAATTAAGTCAGCAGCTACAATTACTGTAGCTGCTGACTTATTAGGACACTTACCTGTCCTGGAATCCAGCAATGCAGCCAATGTTTCCATTGGCCGTCAGGTGCTGCCGCCGTCATTGCCGGTAAGGGAATCCAGCAGTGAAGCCTTGTGGCTTGACGGGCAGCACCCTACAGCGCATGCACGAAGCATGCTATACTCTTACCGACCCAGCAACAGGGGAAGGATGGATGAGGGAGCCGAACTTCTGAAGTACCTTGCCGTGGAAAGTTCCAATGGAAGTGGAGTCAGGGTATCTGTAAAAACAAACAAACAAACACACACAGCCACGCTTCCCCCCCCCCCCCCACCCCCAAAGGTGCCAAATGTGTCACCAGAGGGGAGGAGACAGATAAGCAGAAGTTCCACTTTTGGGTGGAACTCCGCTTTAAAGTGACTGTCATGAGAAAAGTAATGTAAAAGGAGCTGCCATTACTGCTACAAACTATCAAACACATGTGGAGTCACTTCAATTATATCAATAAAAAATTTCCATGGGGGCATCATCGCAATCAAAGTAAAGAAACCAAGCTAACAAAAGACAGTTCGCACTCAATGTAGGAAAACTGGATTGAGCCACAACATCCAAAACCCACAAGTGCTTGGTAAAGTGTCAGGTTGGTGTTGCTTTGCTCTAAAATGAATACAGACCAAAGTCGTTTCTACTGGTCCCCTGAGCAGACAACACTTCCTCTGACCTCAAATTTACACATTATTCTGGTTAGATAGAATGTGACAATATGGTACAATCAGATGCTGACGCCATCGCTGGTATTCCAGAGAATGCCAAGTGAGCTCCATCATTCCTATAGAACTTTTCAACAAGCTTGAATTTTAAAATACCAGAGTAAACTCAAAACATCTGCCAAAGCACAGGATGCAAGTTAGGAGCAGCCCAGCTGGCTGAACAGAAAAGCAATAAGGACTAAGAGCTGGGAGAGGGGTTACATCTGGAGAACGTAGGAATGACAAGTCACAGTTGTTCAAAAGAATTTTAAAACAGTTTACAGCGGTGGGGAGATCTAGCTTTGTAGGGGTGCTTCAAGCTGTACAAAGAAATACCATGGATGTAGCTAAGCACAGGCCGGGAAAATTGCAGTGTGATTTGCAACCACACCCTGGACCTTCAGGGTCTCATCAGGAAAGGATTGCAGAACACACACACACACACACACACACACACACACAAAGATGGGGGTTATTTACGAAAGGCAAATCCACTTTACACTACAAGTGCACCTGAAATTGCACTGGAAGTGAAGTCGCTGTAAATCTGAAATAAGGGGAAGCTCTGCTGATTTTACCATCCAATCATGTGAAAGCTGAAATGCTGTTTTTGACTTCCATGCATGTCCCAACGGATCTACAGCGACTGCACTACCAGTGCAATTTCAAGTGCACTTTGCACTTGTAGTGCAAAGTGGATTTTCCTTTTCGTAAATCACCCCCAATGCCAGAACAGTCAGTCAATACCTCCATTGTAGTAACAATGAAAGGGACACACAGGGTTATTTACGAAAAGGGAAATTCACTTTGCTCTACAAGTGCAAAGCTCACTTGAAATTGCACTTGGAGGTGCAGTCGCTGTAGAACAGAGGGGGACATGAATGGATGAATGTCTTGTATAGCGCAAGGACATGCAAGGAAAATAAAAATCATTTTAGCTTGCACATTTCAGATCTACCCTTCAGATTTACAGTGACTGCACATTCAGTGCAATTTTAAGTGCACTTTGTAGCGCAAAGTGGATTTGCCTTTTGTAAATAACCCCCATAGGGTCCTTAACAGGGCTGTGGAGTCGGAGTCGAGGAGTCGGAGGAAATTTTGGGTACCTGGAGTCGGAGTCGGCAAACATTGCACCGACTCCTACTAAATTTAGATTGGAATAAAATAAAAAAAAAAGCAAGTTTAAATGTCCCAATTCACAAAAAGTTATAAATTAATGACTTCTCTACTGTAAGAATAAAGACCAATGCATGCAGTGCCTCACGTAACCGCAAAACGAACACGTTAAGTGACCGTGAAGAAGCATGCTTTTCATGTGCTTCACTATATGGCACGCAACGCACAATTAGGAGCTGCAATACTTATACTTTCCATAGTGTTGTGTTCTGCTTTTACAGGGAACGCAGCGTCCATGTGAAACCTAGCCTCTCACTGATAAGGGATTAAATAAATATGTTTTTTGCAGGACTAGAGAGTGAGACACTTGTATAAGTGAAGGGAATGGAGGGCCAATAGTTCAAGACTGAAGCTGTAAACCATTGGAAAAACTGCTGTCATTTAGCTAAGGCTATAAAAACTTGTAAACTCCGATTGTTAGCTTAAACTTTAAACATGACTATGGGATTCTTCTAGGAAAATCATGTTTTAGAATAAATGCCCCTTCCTGGATCCTCCCATTGCCCTATCTTCAGCAGCAGATAAGCACACAAAGGAGAAAGCAGCAGCCCAACTACCTCTCTAAGATTATTTTCAGCCCTAAAAATAATAAAGTCTGACTTAAGAGCCTCTATGAAAGAGGATCTGGCAGAGGCAATTCTCTTCCTTAGAACTCTACATTGAATTGATTTGCATTTGCTAAGCCTATAACTACATTTCAAGATTAATATAAACCATTTCTAGGTTTTACAGATTTTGTTTTTGGTTCATTATAGATAAGCTTTGTTTTTGTTCTAAAACAACCAAATAATGTGGTTTGTATTTTTGAACTGGTAAAGATCCTGTTCCTGATGTTTATGCCTGCTGCTACTATCCAGCCACTTGATTGATTAATAAAAATAAAAAAATTAATAAAACTGTTTTCATCGTGTTTGTCTTTTGCTTAAACTGTGCAATACAGTAGACTGTTGGCTTCCCAGCCAGTAGTCCTGTGGTAGGTTGCGTTTCTTTCCCTCAAGGAATGTATAAAATACATTCGCATATTAATACGGAGGAGTCAGAGAGTCGGAAGTACATAAAACTGAGGAGTCGGACCATTTATCTACCGACTCCACAGCCCTGGTCCTTAACAGCAATGATTCACGTATCTTAATAACCTGGACAGGATTATTTGTAGCAATGAAGCCTAATTTTACAAAATACGAAAAGATACAATTTGAATAATAATAAAAAAAAAAAAAAAAAAAGGAGGACACACCTCACTTTTTGTTTGCTTGGAGCAAGAAAAATCTTTGATGATTATCTGTTGTAGTTAGTGGGTGTGGATATTGCTCTATAATGGCACATTCAGACTTCCATGTCATCAAAGCTATTCCAGAGATGGCCAAAAGGTATTTCATCATTACTGTATAACCTTTCAGAAAGCTCCTGTTGGCTTTCAAGCAAAAAATTAAAAGCGGAGGTTAAAAGCCTTTTGGCTTCACGCCGGGAACCCTACTGCGCATGCACAAGGCTCTGCTCCTCTCTCCTACTAGCCCTGCGGCAGGGGGAGGAGAGAGCCCCAGCCGTGACGTCAATACCCGCGGCTGAGGCTCCCGCAAGAGGAGAAAGCATACCTGTAAAAGACAGGTATGCCGTCCCCCCCTCCCCCTAAAAAGGTGCACTTAACCTAAAGGCAACCAGTACCAAGATGGTATACAGGCTGCATTGTTGACTTCTCCTCCCAAACAGGCTACTTTGGCCTTGCTGTCAAGCTGCCCCATTGCCCTTAAAGTGGTATTAAAACCAAAAATGTACTATACTGCAGCTTACTCATCATTAGAAGTGCTCGCTGCATCCGTTTCCCATTCTTAGACTCCCCCCCCCCCCCCCCTATTTTCATCTGGTGATCTGGCCACACACCTCCTGTATTAGTGCCCCCACTCTGGATGAAGGAGCACAGGAGGCACCTTTGGGCAGCATCATTGTCAGTCTGGGGGGGAGGGGAGTATGAGATGTACCAGTAGATTTAAATATACAAATCAAATTGAAGCCAACACTTTATAAGCAGTTAAAGCAAACCATTTGTTTCTTTTGGGATAACATTTTCACATCAATAAAAAGTGATCATTGTAAGTGCCCCTGCTAGTGTTAAATTGTTTGTCATCTCTAACTGATACAATCTGATGGATGATTTTGAAAAACAGATTTACTGGCCAGATCACCAGGTAAAATAGGAATACTGTATAGAAGAGCCTAAAAAAGAAAGCGAATGCAGCCATCACATCTAAGAAATGAGCTGCAATATAATAAATGTTTGCTTTTGGGTTGAAAACCACTTCAAGTCTACCTTTAAATTTTTTTTTTTTTTTTTTTTTGCTGCAACTAAAAAAGTAAAAAAAAATGTACGGAGGTTCACCCTAAAACAATTATATAACATTACATCCAGCATACTTCCGACATGTACACTATGCTGGTATTTTTATTTTTTGCTGTACATACCATCTTATAGTTATTTTTCACCCGGCTTCCCACTCCCGCCTGGAGTAGGCGTTCCTATCAAGAGGCATAGATGATTGACGTGCGGATAAGGCGGGTCACGCGTTCCGAAAATAGCCGAACTGGGACTCGGCTCTATACGGCGCCTGCGCAGTCAGCTCTACATGGCTCCTAGTCTGTGCGCAGGCGCCATATAAAGACAACTCCCAGTTCGGCTATTTTCGGAACGCGCGACGCGCCTTATGCGCACGTCAATCATCTACGCCTCTTTATGTCAAATTAATCTATTCCAAGGGCGGAAGTTGGAGTCTTTTCAATCTACTCAGACCAAAAAACATATGATATTGACTCCGTCATTACACGCTCTAGTGAATGTGTCGTGTATCTTATACAGTGCCCATGTTCTAAGCAGTATATTGGACGGACCAAGAGAGCCCTCCATGTGAGATTAGAGGAACATGTGGGTAATGTCAGGCGACAAAATATCACAATAAACAAATTAATGGGACCCTTTTTGTACCTATTGAAAAATTGTGCCCACATTGGAGAGGCACTAATAAGGTTCGGTCAATATCCAAACTTGAAACCAAATGGATATTTGATATGAGATCTTTTATCCCGCATGGGTTGAACGTAGACTGGGATATTGATTGCTTTTTAAATAATGCTTAGGCGTTCTATTTATTGTTTTTAAATATCTCTCCTTTTTATTTCATGTTGCATATGCTTTAATTTTTATACATGTTTTCATATCAAATGTTAATATTGCATTTAAATGTGTTTTAAATCTTTCATTATATACTTTTTAAATACGTTTTTTGAATGTTAATGGAGGTTTGCGGTTTCTCCTCCTATTCTACTTTTCTCCCAATGCTGGACTCCGTTTTGTGTATTTCCCCATATCTTCCACATGAATGAATGAATGGCAGTCTCCTATTTATGCGCCTATTTATTTCTGTTATGCTCCCATTACGTCGTACGTTTATCACGTTGACGTTCTGTGTTTTCCCCACTAAGCCCTTGCATCCGCCCTCAGTTAAAATGGAGTTGCGTTGCTATTTAAGAGCACCGTGATGACGTGAGACCAGCAGCCTATCCCCGACGACGTCTTTTGATGACGAAACGCGTAGGTGTGGCCTTGCTGAGTGGAAAGTCATCACGCTTTGATCACGGAGATACACAGCTATGGAGCCTAGCAGACAGGAGAGGACCTGAGGAGACGCCGCATGCCCTCCACATTTGCACTTACCGTGCTACTTTATCAACATAACTGTAAGTGCAACTTTATTAGTCAATTAAACCCACCTTTAACCCTCTTTTGTTTCTCATTCCATGAGTTATTGAAGCAGCAACTTACTTTCTGGAGCGAGTTCATTTTGGAGTTATTGCCTGTTTTGTTTGAAGCAAGTCTATCTGGGAAGACTTTAAAAATCCCTGTGTCTATCTAGACCACTGTAATGACGGCCATCCATCTGTGGTAAGGAGACTACATCTCACTCACTGGGTGTCCTCTTGGTGGAAGAAGATTTTTTTTTTCTCTTTACTTATCCAACTTTCACTTTGATGTGTATCACAGTTTATGGACTCTAACTTTTATAGTTTGGAACTTTCTCTTCATAGTTGTTTGTTTCAAACACACGTTGTTTATTTTTTGTCATCTATTAATATATTTTAGCCATTTCATTCACACATTTCACCATTTGGTTTCAAGATTTTTTCGCCTAGCGCTGTACCTCATTTTTTTATATATTGTTCATTTACTTTTGGTCTCTTAAGTAATTGGTACTGGCAGCTTTTTCCCTTATATCAATTTGGGACTTGATCACGTTCACATATTAGTTAGCGCATTGTTTTTTCCCCCCCAATTGGAATTTTTTTTTTTTTTTTTGTCTCTTCATAGGAACGCCTACTCCCCGCGGGAGTGAGAACTGGAAGCCGGGTGAAAAAGAACTATGTGTATGTACAGCGAAGAAAAAAAAAAAAAAAACACACACACACACACAGCATACTGTAGATGTCGGAAGTATGCTGGATGTAATGGTATATAGATGTTTTTTAGGGTGAACCTCCGCTTTAAGTAAGGACTTTAGTTAGAGAGCTGTAGGAAGTGTCAATTGTGTTCCACTAGGCTCAATATGACACATTTGCAGTTTGCTTTTAAGTATTTCTGCAGTGCTTTTTGTAGTATTTTTTACTCAGGTTTTGCAGCGATCTGCAGTTAAAAATAAAAAATTGCTGCAAAATCGCATGCTTTTCTGCAGCTTCTACTTTGAGGTCTATTGAACCCAAAAAAAAGCGCAATTTTGCATTTAAAAAGAAAGTCCCTGACCCTTTCAAAAAACGCAGAGGCACAAAAATGCATTGATGTGAATGTGTTCTATTAGGAACCCTTATAAAAATAATGTCCTGCATTTCTGCAAAAAGCATTAAAAAAAGCACTGGAGTAAATAGAGCCTTAACCACTTCCTTCCTGGACACTTAAACCCCTCTCCTGCCCAGTTAAATTTTCAGCGCTGATGTATTATGAATGACAAATTGCGCGGTCACACAACGCTGTACCCAAATGGAATGATCTTTTTTTTCACACAAATAGAGCTTTCTTTTGGTGGTATTTAACCACTTCCCGACGGCCGTACGACTTTATACGACCGCAGGGTGGTTCTACTTTTCTGAGCCGCCGTGTTTTTACGGCCGCCGCTCCTCCTGGCCATGGGGGGCGCGCGCGCGCCGCATTACTGGGATGCCGATGCGTGTGCCTGGCGGCCGCGATGTCCGCCAGGCTCCCGCGATCGGCGGTTACAGAGAGGACATGGATCTGTGTGTGTAAACACACAGATCCATGTCCTGTCAGGGAGAGAGGAGACCGATCTGTGTCTCTTGTACATAGGGACACAGATCGGTCACCTCCCCCAGTCACCCCCCTCCCCACAGTTAGTAACACTATATAGGGTACACATTTAACCCCTTCCTCACCCCTAGTGTTAACCCCTTCAATGCCAGTCACATTTATACAGTAATTAGTGCATATTTATAGCACTGATCGCTGTATAAATGTGAATGGTGCCAAAAATGTGTCAAAAGTGTCCGATGTGTCCGCCATAATATTGCAGTACCGATAAAAAATTGCAGATCGCCGCCATTAAAAAATAATAATAATTCTGTCCCCTATTTTGTAGGCGCTATAAAACTTTTGCGATTTTTTTTTTATTTTTTTTACCAAAAATATGTAGAATATGTAATGGCCTAGACTGAGGGAAAAAAACTAATTAAAAAAAAAAAAATTGAGCTATTTATTATATAAACAAGTAAAAAATATTTTTTTTTTCAAAATTGTCGCTCTATTTTTGTTTATAGCGCAAAAAATAAAAACTGCAGAGGTGATCAAATACCACCAAAAGAAAGCTCTATTTGTGGGAAAAAAAGGACGTCAATTTTGTTTGGAAGCCACGTCGCACGACCGCGCAATTGTCAGTTAAAGTGACGCAGCGCCGAATCGCAAAAAGTCCTCTGGGCAGGAAGGGGGTATATGTGCCCAGTAAGCAAGTGGTTAATCATCGCTGGGTTTTGATTTTTTGCTCACCAAAAACATGGAAAATTAAAAAAAAAAATAATCATGTTTCATAGTTTGTTATAAAATTTTGCAAACATGTAATTTTTCTCCTTCATTGATATGCGCTGATGAGGCTGCACTGATAGGCGCAGATAAGGCGGCACTGTTGTGCACTGGCAGGTGGCACAGATGAGCAGGCGGCTGCTCTCCATGATCGGGACCGATGTCCCCCTGACAGCCGCCGGTGATCGGCTTTTTTTTCCAACTCACGCTATCAAAGCTTGTCGCCATTCCACGAGCGGGCGCAACTTTGAAGCGTGACACGTTGAGTATCAATTTACTCGGCGTAACATTATCTTTCACAATATAAAAAAAATTGGGCCAACTTTCTTTTTTTTTATAATTAACAGCTTCTGGACCAGTAGGCGCAGTTATACTGCAGCAGGTTGGCTCCCCTGTGCGAGGCGTCGTAGCTGTACGTCGGCTCTTTAAGATGCCTCTGGCCGCATGCGCGCCCCAAATCGCGTCCTTAAAGCCGATGCGAGTGCCCGGTGGGAGCGATGACCGCCAGGCGATCACTCCTGACAGAGCAAAAACTGGGTGAAAACACACAAATCCCGGTTCTCTCAGGAGAGAGAGGAGAGATCGTTTGTTCACATCAAGGATGAACACCACTCTCCTCCCCTAGTCAGCCCCCCCCCCACTACAGTTAGAACACACTGAGGGAACAGAGTTAACCCCTTGATTGCCCCTTCCCTGCCAGTGTCATTTATACAGTAATCAGTTTTTTTTTTAATAGCACCGATTGCTGTATAAAAAGGCACTGGTCCCAAAAATGTGTCAAAAGTGTCCGATTTGCTTGCAGTCCCAAAAAAAATCATCATCTCCTATTTTGTAGACGCTATAACTTTTGCGCAAACCAAGCAACATTACGTTTGTTGCGATTTTCTTTACCAAATATATGTAAAATACATAAATCGGCCTAAACTGAGGGGAAAAAAAATTGTTTAGAATAAAAAAAAAAAAAAATGGGATATTATAGCAAAGAAAGAAAAAAAAAAAAAAGATTTTTTTTTAAACTTGTCACTCTTTTGTTTATAGCATCAAAAACAAAAATCACACAGGTGAACAAATAACACCAAAAGAAAAAAAAAATGTAAATTTTGTTTGGGTACAGTGTCGCACGACCGCGCAATTGTCAGTTTAAGCGCCGCAGTGCCGTATCGCAAAAATTGAGCGGCCAAATTCTCCGAGGCTGAAGTGGTTAAAGGAGGGGACAGCAACAAGATCAGCAGCAGGCAGAAACCAATGAGAATATTATTCTTTGATGTAAAACATAGTAAAAGTATCTTGGCATTGCCATTTGTACCACTTTTAAAGGACATAAAAAGATTCACGCAAAACACACTGGCTGTGTTATCATCCACGTCCTTGATATTACTGCTTAACAGCAGGGAGCTCACACGGACCAACTCAGAGTGGTATAAAATCAGTATATTGAATAGAGACACTGAAAATTTTACTTTGTAGACAATGGGGTACTATTCCTCGGAGCAGTAATGCAGGCAACAATAAAAGCAAACATTTATGGATTTCTTTTATAGGTATGACTTGCTTGAGTTATTTTTGCATAGCAAAGGGGACTTGAAACGTTTTGGCAAGCAATGGGACAAAATGTAGCATTAGTGGTTTAATGATGTACTTAGGCAAGGTTATGATTTATTTTTAACAGTTCACATATATTGTATAAAAAACATAAAAGATAGATAGATAGATAAAAATATATATGCCATTTTTTTTTTTGTATTCTTGTGTCTCCAGTAGCAAAACAAAAAGAATATGCATTTGAAGTACAAATCCTATGTATCTCTGCAGTGAATAGATCCGAACTGGCCACATAATCAAGAATAGGATTTGTACTTCAAATGCATATTCTTTTGACAGGCCATTTTTTTTTAATGGTTTATTTAATTTTTACACTCTTTACGGTAATTTTTGTATTTACTTTTATTTCTTATACAAAGGAACGTAAACATCCTTTGTAATAGGAATTACGAAGAGATCTGGGATAAACAAGTCCCCACACCACTTCTCTATGCTGGAAGGCCAGAGATCAAAAATAAACAAAATAATTTTTCAGGCTTTCCTGCAAAAAAAACCCCACACACATGAAAAACAAAACAAGCCAAAACAAAAAAACGCAATGTTTACATCTGCAAGAGCCGTACGTGACAGCCTCTGGCGGTCATAGAGATGGCTGGGGACCATCTGGTCCACGGTCAGCTCTATGGTCAACCACCACCGGATTCATTCTCCGGCTCCCCAATCACACAGGAGAGACCAGAGAAGCACCTGAGGGTGGCGGGGGCATCCCCTCCCACTGCCTGTAAAAGCAATCAAGCAGCTAAACAGTCGCCAAGATGGCTTTTACATGTAAGGGAATCAATAGCTGAAAAAAAAAAAAACACTGGATGAGGCTTGTAGCCGCAGGCTTCATTGAGATATCTCATTTAAAGTCCAGGATGTCATGATGACCTACGGACAGAAAGTGGCAAAATACAGTCCAAGTTATTCTCAATAACAAACCCGACAGTGTCATTACTGACTCCGATTAAATAAATGGAATTATACGGCAGACTCTCATACTTTAAAATAAATTGTAGTAAATCAGAAGCTCTGATGATAGCAATATCAAAAGGAATAGGCCTAAGTTATAAAAGTTTAAATGGGCATCCCAAAGTTTGAAATACTTGGGGACAAGGATTGCAGTGACCTCAAAGAAAATGTACGAATTGAACTTTTTACCGTTGTTGAATAAAATACGCGAATTATTGGAAAGATGGAATAAGGGAATGTTTTCCTGGTTCGGAAGGAGTAATATAATTAAGATGAATATATTGCCCAAAATATTGCATCTCCTTCAGGCAATCCCAAATACATTACCAAGATTTTTTTATTAGAATTTACAAACAGTATTTACAAAGTTTATATGGGCAGGTAAGCAATCAAGAATAAATAGGTCGCTGCTATCCTTACCAAAGCTATATGGAGGTTTGGCTGTACCGGATATCTTTAAATATTACCAGGCAGTTCACTTAGGTCGAGTACTCGACTGGTGTAGACACAAGAATACAAAGATCTGGCCAAACCTAGAGCAAGCACAGTGTAAGAAATTATTAAGTAGAGCCCCCTGGTGTTATAAAGAAGTTACAACGAATAACAAAAAACATCCAACAATAGGAACCACTCTACGGATCTGTCACAACCTATTCTCTAGGGAACAAATATCTACGTATAATTCACCTCTGACACCTATACTGGGTAACCCAAGATTTATACCTGGCATACAGAAAGGACCCTTTATGGCATTGATCGAGAGAGGGATATATCAGATTTCTCATTTCAGAAGTCGGGCAACTGGCCAACAATACAGGACTTGATGGATAAAAATGGACCATATCAGTTAGAGTTCTGGCAAGCAGCACAATTAATACATTTTTTAAACACTCAAGTGATGCCTGGTACCGGGAAGGGGAAATGTCACCATTTGAGAAACAGTGCATGGAAAAAGAACCAAGTACACACCCAATATCTAAAATGTACGCAATATTGAGTAGCCCATCAGGAAATTTTCAGTTGCCCTTTATTCAGAAATGGGAAACAGATCTGGGGAGGACTTTTGAGGAAAAACAAAAAACTAAAATTATACAAGCTATATTCAAGACAGCAACCTGCACCAAAATGCAGGAAAGCAATTACAAAATAATTGCACAATGGTACAGGGACTCCAGATAAGTTACATAGATATTTTCCAAACATAAAAAGTGAATGTTGGAGATGCAAGGCAGAGAATGGCACGATGGTGCATATCTTTTGGACTTGTTCCAGAATCAGGGGGTTCTGGGGAGGTGTCCAGAAGATCATTCATAAGTTTAGCGAGACGGTTATACCGGAGGATCCAGCTTTCTTCCTCCTGCATCTGTCAGATATTGCCTGGGGAATAAACGGGAACCCACTATTGTATCATTTGTTAAATGCTGCTAAAGCATGTATACCACTTAAATGGAAACAAACACAACCCCCTACTTTGAGCATGTGGATTAGGAAGGTTGAAGAAGTGAATAGAATGGAGGATCCGATTTTGACAAGTAGGAAAAAAATAAATATACTGTAAAATTTGGACACCATGGAATGATCTGATTCAGTCTGAGGGGGGTGGAGGACTACTGGAGGGGGGGGTAGTAGATAGGGGGAGGGAGAGGGAAAGATATTGTTGTTGTTTTTTTCTGTTGTGGGGTTGTTTTGATTCGATTTTGGATAATGGATAGGGCTGGGGAGGGAGAACCTGGGAAGGAACGTATGGATAAGGAACTATAAGTAATAAGGTGGGAGGGTGAACGGGGAGTGGGTCAAGATAAAATGGAAGGACATGGGAGAGCGTCCCCCCATGACCGGACATTAGGAAATTTGAAGCTTTTTTGAGCGAGACTAGAGGCCGTCTCCATAGAGCTCTCCCCTGCTATGAACCAATACTGGGATCCAATTGCCCACGCTCTCGGCTCGGAAGGGTGAGAATTAATGGGGGAAAAGAACAAATCCCAATGGTAGGAACGTTATTGTTTAGTTTTTCTTTTTTTCTCTCTTTTGCACTTTTGTCGCCGAGACAAAGGGAAAGACAGATTGCATTAAGATAATTGAATGTATTTTGATTTCTTGTGTTAAGACGAATGTCATTTCCCATGTTTTGTATAATTGTAGGAAATTTTTTTTGAAAAATAAAGAAATTGTAAAAAAAAAAAAAAAAAAAATACAGGCCAAGTAAAAGTATTGTGTTGGTTTTAATTTCACCCAAAGAGTACTGAGCAGGTGACCAAGAAAGTGGAACCCACTGCTCTGCACCCCAAAAAAAAATTACTTGGGCAAGAAAGCTTTTTTTTAAGCCGCTTATAAGCAATTATATATAAATTACAAAATGTAAACAGCACAGTACATGGATATTGTAAGTTGTATGCATGACAAATGCACAGCTGTGTCATGTTAAAACAAGAGTCATCACGAGCGTGGGATGGAATATATTTCACATTGCGTGCACAGCATACGACCATTATTCCAGCTAAGTGAAACCTAGAAAGCAGCATAGAGGAAGCTGTATAAATATATATATGCTAGATTGTTTACAATACAAGCTGCAGTGGCTGAGATTCAGAAGGGTTTCAAAACTTGACAGCAGATAGATGCAAACAATACGTCATCAGCAAAACATTTACCGTTATGTAGGCCACAATTAGGTTTCTAAACTTTATTCTTCCAAAGTTTCCCTCAATTTAAGGTCGACTTCGGATGAAGTTCTTTTGTACAGAAACATGTCGGGAAGCGTCGCCGGCAACACTACACGGTTGCCATAACAAAGGCCGGCGTCACAAGCTCACGCCCCGTTGTCCAGCGCGTCTCCGGAGGAGTGTAATAAATAGATTGACAGGAAGGGGGAGAATGGACTTACTCAAGATCCCCCGCGGGGAATGGGCGTGTGACAGGACACAAACGGCTGCTGAAAAGAGGTAAGGAGGACTTAAAAAAAAAAAAAAAAAAAAAAAAAAGGTGTGGTTACTGTCTATGCCTAGCAATTGCATAGACCTAATGTGTAAAATCAGGGTGAACCACCGCTTTAATTTCACTGTGAATTCTACTGTAAAGCTTTTACTATGTAGAAAATAAAAAAATGTTAATGGAGAAAAAGATATTGCGTTTACCAATGCTCACGGGTAGTGGCTGCAGTATTTTTGGGGCTTTTTCACCTGGTAATCCTGCAAACCCTACATATACCTTCATAACTACACTTTTTTCCCACCATCTATAGAGGGAGCCATGGTTGTCACACAAGCTGGACTATTTAGCAACTAGCCAGTGTGTATACATGCTCCCCTAACTTCATAGTACAGAAAGTAAAACGTTTCCTTCCTACGTTTTGCATGCCACAAAATAGAGTAAATACTGTGTAATGTCATAGCTCAAGGGCGATGCTACTCATATTTAAAATCAATGGTTTCACACAAGACGAGAGAGAGAGAGAGAGAGAGAGAGAGAGAGAGAGAGAGAGAGAGAGAGAGAGAGAGAGAGAGAGAGAGAGAGAGAGAGAGAGAGAGAGAGAGAGAGAGAGAGAGAGAGAGAGAGAGAGAGAGAGAGAGAGAGAGAGAGAGAGAGAGAGAGAGAGAGAGAGAGAGAGAGAGATGGCAGGCACTAACAGGTGGCACTGGCTGGCAGGTACAGACAGTAACTCCTCATCAGTATGACTCCCAGTCCCCCTTACAGACCTCAGACAGCGGTGTGTGTGTGTGTCCCTCGAGTGTGGGCTCCTCCTCCTCTGTGGGTGTAAACAGAGGAGGGCCGTGGTTCCAGAGCTAGGCCGAAGCTGTTCCCAATGACACGGCTGCAATCTGCGGATCACAGTGTGCCGATTCGAAGGGGGTGACCCCTTCGGATCACGGATCAACGGGCAGTGTTAAATATTGGCCTAATTTGCATAAAAAATAAAAAAAAAAAAGCTAAATATCGGCCGGCCGATATATCGGTTGACCTCTAATACACACACACACACACAAATATACTGTGCACTGCAAGTTGCTCTAGATCTTCGTAAATTAAAGGAAGCCCTGCGGATTTCTATCATCCAATCATGTGCACGCAAAAATGCTGTTTTTTTTACTTTCCTTGCATGCCATTGGCTATACTTTGCAAAGTGAAGCTTTACCTCATTTACCAAGTTCTGGAACAACTGCTCCTGCAGTGCACAGTATATTTGCCTTTAATAAAATGAACCCCAAAAAAACGTGTGAATGCTTGTGCATTTTTCCTAAAGATGAATTTTTCCATGAATTTTTCCATATTATGGAGTAGTTTTAGGTGTGCCTTTTACGTGCAAAGCTTTTTTTTTTTTTTTAAGTTTACCATTAGTTCCAAGGTCAATGCCATTTAGATCAGGTCAGTCAATATACTGTACCTTTCAGGCTGCATTCACACTACAGCGTTTTGAATTGTGGGTAGATCTGCCCACGATTTGACAGTACTGATGTGTAAATGACAAACGCAGGACTTGCATTTGAGATGCTATTCATTTGAAGGACCTCAAATCGCAGTGCGGGCCTGCTGTGATCGTTGTTTGATAAAATGTGCTGCAATCGCGGCAACCCACATTTCGGGACACGTCGCCCAAAAATAGTTCAGGAGCTACTTGGGGCGACATGCGACCTGCCGCCATTGCAACACGTTCTATCGTGCAACAACAGCTGCAGACCCGCACCGCGATTTGTGTCATTCAAATGAATAGTTCTACGTTTGTCATTCACACATCAGCACTGTCAAATCATGGGCAGATCCGCCCCGCGATCCAAAACGCTGTAGTGTGAATACAGCCTAAGGGTTCTGTTGGAGATCTTGCATTAAATGCCCAGACAGATATTTTAAGCAGTACAGTAGCACACTTTGTCCAGCACATGAGTCTCGGCGATGTAAAAAACCTCTAGCGCCATAAGCTTAGTTTTGCCTTGTAAGATGTTTTATTTCAGCCCTCCAGAGTTTAGTGAGAGATTTAAAGCTGCTTGGGATCTGCCAAATAAACTCAGTCTGTGGGATTGTGTAAATGCATCTGGCAGTGCGTCCGGCCCACCATCTGGAGAAGATTTTCCAGCGAGCGTGAATGAAGCAGAGGCTCCAGCTGAACAGGACAAGCAGCCCTTGGTCCCCCTGGGACCTTCTTAATACGTGTCGCTCAGGACAGCCCTCTGAAACAGCCAGAAAATGATCCAACTTTCCAGATCGCACAAGCACCCACCTGAGTGCAGTGAACAAATAACATTCATCACAGAAAACAGACATTGAAGAACATGAGACGTGGGCTTAAATACCACTGCAGATGCCAGACTGAGCACACCGCAAACTGCCTTAATGTGCCTTTCAGACACATCACATTATACTGCTACGGAGAAGCAGGCACGTTACAGTGCAAGGTTTGGTTAATCTAGACCAGCCATTCTCAGCCAGAGTTCTGAGGAACCCTAGGGTTCCCCCAGGGGTTTATTGAGTATTGGCCGATTGACCTCTCATGTAATGGTCCCTACATAGTTTCAGGGCCAACGCCACTTGTCAGGGAGTGTGTGTGTGTGTGTGTGTGTGTGTGTGTGTGTGTGTGTGTGTGTGTGTTTCTGGACATTATTAGTTTTCATTAAAAAAATAAAATAAATTATAATTCCTGCAAATTACAGTATTTTACCACATAAATACAAAAGAGAATATTTTTGTTGTCAAAAACACACCATTTTATTATCTACAACTTACGGATCTTGCTAAAGTACCATGAACGGTCAATACAACTTTTAGCAGAACACACACACACACACACACACACTAAAAAGTAATGCAGAAAACACAAAAAGGATAGCGCTTCTCAAAAAGGTAACTAGAATAATAATGTGTTGTAAAAGGAATACACTCATTACCGTATGTGGTTATTTAATAAGCACAACACATTATTCTAGTTCCTGTCAACAGCAAAAACTAGACATTTCAGGTACTTTGGTAGGAAGCTCCGTGACCGCGGCCACAGGACCCGATCGCCGCCGGAGTCCCGCGATCGGTCACAGGAGCTGAAGAACGGGGAGAGGTGTGTGTAAACACGCCTTCCCTGTTCTTCACAGTGGCAGTGTCACTGATCGTCTGTTCCCTGATATAGGGAAAGGTGATCAGTGACGTCACAAGTCCAGCCCCGCCCCCCCTACAGTTAGAAACACACACGAGGTCACACTTAACCCCTACAGCGCCCCCTAGTGGTTAGCTCCTAAACTGCAATTGTAATTTTCACAATAATGAATGCATTTTTATAGCACTTTTTGCTGTGAAAATGACAATGGTCCCAAAAATGTGTCAAAATTGTCCAATGGTTAAAAAAAATAAACAAAATCTCTATATTAGAAATGAAAAAAATCCTTGCCTTTGTGAGGGCTACCATTTTTATTCATATCTGGGCACGATGGCAAGTGTTATGCCGCGTACAGACGGTCGTTTTTTGTGATGAAATAAAACGACGTTTTAAATCATGAAACAAAACAACGTTTTTCAAACTTCGTTTTCAAAAACGATGAAGCATACACACCATAGTTTTTTCAAAATGCTCTAGCAAAGCGCGGTTACGTTCAGCACGTACGGCGGCACTCTGTTCCATTGAAGCTCGCTTCACAACTTGCTTCTGAGAATGCGCGGGTTTAAAAACATTGTTTTAAACGTCGTTTTGCCCACACACTATCATTTTAAATGACACAAAAAACGACGTTTTGGAAAAACGACACAAAAAAAATTCAAGCATGTTCGATTTATTTTTTGTCGTTTTTCAGAAGACATAAGACGTTTTCCCCACACACGGTCATTTTAAATTACGTTTTCAAAAACGACATTTTTTTTTCATCACAAAAAACGACCGTCTGTACGTGGCATAAGACATTTCTTAAAGGTCAGATGCCGAGAACAGTGCAGATTTCTGGTAAAAACACATAGTTGTGTCCATTGAGGGTGTGTGTAAAGGGGTAACGGCAGTCTGTTGGTGCTTAGACTGTTGACCTGCAAACTAGAAAGTCTTAGCCTCAATAATTTGAGATATTTGTTCTTTGTAAGAAGTTGCTTTGCTTTCCCACACTAATCTAATGTCTACAAATTACATATCATGTATAATATGTGCATACATATTAAAAGAGAGCGGAGGGGAGATTTGGGACTTTAAACAAAGCCATGACTGGGTAAAGTCATGTGCCTCCATCCCTGTCATTCTAGCAATACAAGGAGCAATGCAGCACAGGCAGCAAAGATGCAAATCCTCCCTATCCTCCCTTACCCTGACATAGTATACTTACCCAGCCAATTCTATTTCCCCATTGCAGAAATCTTACGTCTGCTCCTGAAGAGTGGTTTAAATTAGCAAAACGTGTCGAGCTACACACCCACCAAGACATGTGTCTATTAATTTTATCTTGACAGGGACCCAAGACTATTCACTGTGCAGATGTTTCCCTTTTAACATATGTATCCAACTATATTCAGTAATGGACCCCTCAATTTTACTATCAACATCAATGTTTGTAAACATGTATTTAACAGTGATTTTAAATTCCGAGACATGCATGTCTGTTTACGTGATTCAATGTATGTAAACATGTTCCTATGCATTATTAAATCATTTATTTTCCACCACTTTATTCAGTTTGTCATGAGCTTCATATAAAGCCCCCACCCTTCTTATGTGCATACGTATGTTGACAAATTATATTTTCGGCACCCTATTTTTTTGGGCAATAGGCAAAACATGTTGAATGAGACCATAGCCAATACCTTTTGATCAATAGAAGTCTTGCCCATCTGTCCTAGATTAGAGTTGTGTTGGTATTTGGAATACTGTGACCTCTTTAGGGGTGTAAAGTCAATAAAGGTTTACATTTGAGGTTACACACAAGAGTAAAAAAAATATATATGGCGAGGAGACCTTTTTACTGTATGTATACCAGACTATCGATATTAATACATTTGACCTGTGTGGTTTGCTGAGAGAGTATGCCTTTAAAGTCCCACTATAGCTTTTGTGGTATGATATTTAGAATGTGGTGTAATTTTTTTTCCCCCTCTACGAGACCCCCTCATTGTCTAAGAAGTAGATCCATCAAAAGTTCATAAGAGTGGTCCAAAAAGAGAACCAACATTAGAAGAGGTAAAAGTAAAGTAGATATAGGGAATAATGGGGTGGGAGAAGGGGGTAATTTACAGCTAAAAGGCAACAAAGATATACAGAGAAGAATATGCCCATTTTGGTGCAGAAGATGGTCAGATTCTGTGGGTAGTAGATGAGTGACCCACATGTCCCAGATTTTACAGAAATTTCTCATTGTACCTAGCTGTTTTGCCGCTAGTTTCTCAGTAATCAGTATCCACTGCAATCCAGATTTAACCTATCCAATATGAATAGAGTTGCTGACCCATGCCTTTGCCATCATTTGCTTTGCAGCTGTAATACCTGTATCATAAATATAAATTGGCGTTTACAAAAAAGAAACACACACACACACACACACACACACACACAGCTCCATTTCAGCCAATGATTTCATGCACATTGCAGAGTTTAAATTACACATTTTAGAGCAGCATTTGATAGCATTAAAAGAAAAAACCTGCATTAAGAGGAGGAGCTTACTAGTGTAATTTAAGTACATAGGTGCATCAGCACATTCCAGTAGCTAGAACAAATTATCTGGCCAGTAGAATTGGTTTACACTTGCGCTTCTAAACGCACAGACAGACACGTATTTATATGGCAAAACAAGTTTTTTTAAATACTTGACTTTTCTGCAAGTTCCTGACAGGAAGATCCAGTGTAGCTAGGAATATTTTATTATGTTGATGTGCATGAAGTCCAGTCCTAAATTTTAGGGGGGAGAAAAATTAAGGTTGACATGGGAATAAATCAAATATATATCTCAAGCAAATCTATATTTAATTTACATATGCTATGGGAAGGACATGCAGCTGCATATGCCACCTACTACTGGCAGAAGAGCATCTGAGCTGGGGCACTATAGCCTGGAAGCCGTTCAGCAGCATGTGTTTAAAGCCTTATCAGCGGAAGGTTAAAGTGGAAGGTGAAGGGTAAAGTGTAAAGGTAAAGTGTAAAGGTAAAGTGAAAGGTTAAAAGTCATTGAAAGACTTCCCACTGGAAAAGGGAAATAATTTAATTATTTCATGTCTGGGGCTGAATGTTCCCATATGAAAAAGAAAAAAACAAACATCAACCAGTTGAATTTTGTGCAATAATGGTCCCTGTTAAGGTAATAAAATGGTCTCCTTTAATATACTGGCACGATTAGTTGATTTTCTTTTTTTCAGTACATTCATTTACACCAGTGCTTATCTACATGCAATCCTTCTTTCCAAAAGGACAAGGCAACATCTGGAGCCACATTCCCGCTCTAGACTGCATGTTTTCACAAGGATGTTCTTTCCTCCAAAATAAAATTGCTTGATTTCCCCCCCATCAATAGCCACTAGCAATAATTGCATGTAAAATCTGACAGGCTGGATGTACTAGAGTTAAACAAGCGATCAACTTGAGTACATTCAGCCTGCCCATACATAGTTCAAATTTCATCCGGTCCCTGTTGAACTGGCCAAGATGCAAAGTCTACGGCCAGCTTAGGACAATCAGCATGGGACATGTGTATGCTACCAGTGGCCAGTTTAAAAACTCAGTTTCATATAGCAGATTCTTTGTACAGCAATTCATTTAGCCAGTCTTATTTATATACCATAGACTGAAGTTGTATTTTAAGCTGCATTTCTATCTTTTACATTGCGGGAAAAAAAAAAAGGGGGGGGGGGGGGGACCTATACAAATAATGACAATGCACAAATGAAATACATCCACACTATACGAGGTGGCCTTAGCTTAGTAAGCTCATGCATGTACAGGTTTTACATGAGTGAACAGGGATTTGTACCACTGGTGTTTTCATGATTGACATGTTGTTGGAGTGCCATTCATCTACACATTGCTGTCCTGCACACTATGAAGGCATCTTGAGTTATAGATTAACTAGAATTTAACGATATAATTGGGTCACTGCAGAGTTTGCCCAGATCACATTATGTAAAATAGGGTAGGAGTAATTTTGTCACAATGTATAACAACTTCTGAAAACAGCATATGGAACCACAATCTTGCTTTTATAGATCAGACGTATCAAGTGTTATTTTCAACATGCGGTTGTTACTCCAAATATGTGTGCACATGACTTATTCCTGGACATCCAACTCCAAATATAGAAGATAGGGGGTTTATTTCTTTGTTTGCCCCAGATATTTGACTGAAATAATGTGTGTATAAAAGCTCAAGTTGATATTTGGATATAAAGAAATCAATGGTCACAAAAAATTGCTTGTACCTGGAATATTTAGCAATGTTCCATTGAATGATCTGTGTGTATATTTTTAGATCTCAAGATAATTACTCCTTTCCTATTCCTGGAGAAATCCGTTACCATCTGGCACAGTCACACTTGCGTTTTTGTAAGTAATATTAAAAAATGTATAAAAATATATAAAAAATGTTTTTAAATAAAAAAGAGATTTTTAATACAGCTTACCTGTAAAATCTTTTTCTTGGAGTACATCACGGGACACAGAGCGGCATTCATTACTATATGGGTTATATGGAGTACCTTCAGGTGTAGACACTGGCAATCTTCAAACAGGAAATGCCCCTCCCTATATAACCCCCTCCCATAGGAGGAGTACCTCAGTTTTGTAGCAAGCAGTATGCCTCCCAAAATGGTCCTCAAAAGAGGGGTGGGAGCTCTGTGTCCCGTGATGTACTCCAAGAAAAAGATTTTACAGGTAAGCTGTATTAAAAATCTCTTTTTCTTTATCGTTACATCACGGGACACAGAGCGGCATTCATTACTATATGGGATGTCCCAAAGCAATGCTTACAATGAGGGGAGGGAGAACATCTCCAAGACAAAAGGATTTAATTTAGAGATATACTCAAATCATAATAAATCCAACTTATTTGAGAAAAATAATCTTAAATTTTAAATTTAACTCAAAAAAAGAGGAGCCCCCGGAATCCGAGGGTCTCAAACTGCAGCCTGCAGCACTGCCTGCCCGAAGGCAGTATCAGTATTCCTTCTTACGTCCAACTTGTAGAATTTTGTAAACGTGTGGACAGAAGACCAGGTTGCCGCCTTGCAAACTTGAGCCATAGAGATCTGGTGGTGTGCTGCCCAGGAGGCGCCCATGGCTCTAGTAGAATGAGCCTTTAATGATACTGGAGGAGGCAACCCTTTCAAGCCGTAGGCCTGAGTGATTAATTGCTTAATCCACCTAGAAATGGTGGACTTTGCAGCTGCCTGCCCCTTCTTGGGCCCATCCGGTAGAATGAACAGCACATCTGTCTTCCGGATCTTCTTTGTAGCTTTAAGATAGGCCTTCATGGCCCTGACAATATCCAAGGTATGCAGCAACCCTTCCTTTCTGGAAGTAGGTTTAGGGAAGAAGGATGGTAATACCAAATCCTGGTTCAAATGAAAACTGGATATGACCTTCGGAAGGAAGGAAGGATGAGGGCGGAGAACGACCCTGTCCTTATGAAAAACAAGATATGGTTCCTTACAGGATAAGGCTGCCAGCTCCGAAACTCTTCTTGCGGAAACTATGGCAACCAAAAATACTAACTTCCTTGTCAGTAGAACCAAAGGAATATCAGCCAACGGCTCAAACGGTTGTTTCTGTAAACTTGACAGAACAAGATTTAAATCCCACGGACAAAGCGGGGATTTAACTGGAGGTCTAATACGTAAGACCCCTTGAAGGAAGGTTTTAACCAGCGAGTGGGTGGCCAGCGGCCGCTGAAACCACACTGACAGAGCAGAAATCTGTCCTTTGATTGTGCTTAATGCCAATCCTTTATCCACTCCTAGCTGGAGAAAACTTAATACTCTATCGATGGTAAATTTGCGAGAAAGCCATCGCTTGGACTCACACCAGCCTACATAGGCCTTCCAGACCCTGTAATAAATCACCCTAGAGACCGGTTTCCTGGCTCTGATTAGGGTAGAGATTACTTTCTGAGACAGACCTCTACCCCTGAGAATCAGGGATTCAGCTTCCAGGCCGTCAAATTTAGATGCCGTAAGGCAGGGTGGAGGATCGGACCTTGCGATAGCAGGTCTGGCCGTAGAGGAAGAGTCCAAGGGTCTCCCACTACCATCCTTAAGATTAGTGAGTACCATGCCCTTCTGGGCCATGCTGGAGCTACCAGGATGACTGGTATGTGCTCCACCCGGATCCTGCGCAGCAGGCGGGGTAGTAACTGGAGCGGGGGAAACGCATAAAGAAGTTTGAACTGATGCCAAGGGCAAACCAACGCATCGGTTCCGCAGGCCATCGGATCCCTTGAGCGGGACATGAACCTGTCTAGTTTCTTGTTGAGTCTCGATGCCATGATATCCACGTCCGGCACTCCCCATCTTTGGCAGAGTGCTTGAAAGACTTGTGGATGCAGAGACCATTCCCCCGGCCATAGAGTCTGGCGGCTTAAGAAGTCCGCCTGAAAGTTGTCCACTCCGGGAATGAATATTGCCGATATGCAGGGCACATGAGCCTCTGCCCATAGGAGAATCAAGCTCACTTCTCTCTGAGTGGCCTGACTCCTGGTCCCCCCTTGGTGATTTATGTATGCCACTGCCGTGGCATTGTCTGATTGAATTCTCACCGGGAGCCCCTGCAATTTCGACGTCCAAGCCCTGAGGGCTAGTCGAACAGCTCTGAGCTCCAAGATGTTGATGGGTAAAAGCTTCTCTGGCTTTGTCCAAATACCTTGGCGAGTGGAACCATCCACAATCGCTCCCCAGCCCGTCAGGCTGGCGTCTGTGGTCACTATCTTCCAAGCCACTGGGCTGAAAGACCTCCCCTTCAGTAGATTCTGAGGGTCTAACCACCAACACAGACTTTGTCGGACTCTTGATGAGAGAGGCAACGGGATATCCAAGGCCTGTGGCCTTCTGCTCCATGCTGACAGGATGGCTGCCTGCAGGATGCGAGTGTGGCTCTGGGCGTATGGCACCGCCTCGAAAGTAGCCACCATCTTGCCTAGTAATCTCATACATAGGCGAATAGTCGGTTCTTTCTTGCTTAGAACCAGTAGGATTAATTCCTTGATGGCTTTGACCTTCCTCAGAGGTAGGAACACCCCTTGTTGTTCTGTGTCTAATCTCATGCCGAGATATTCCAACTGCCTTGTGGGCTGGAATGCTGACTTCTCTCGATTTAGGACCCAGCCGAACCTCTCGAGGTATTGGACCGTGAGGGCCACTGCTCGTTCCAAGCCGGGAGACGAGTGGTCTATGACTAGGAGGTCGTCCAGGTATGCTAGGATCGTGACCCCTTGGATCCTTAGCTTGGCTAGGATTGGAGCTAGAACCTTCGTGAACACCCGGGGGGCCGTAGCCAACCCAAAGGGAAGTGTCACGAATTGGAAATGACGCGAAGCCACCATAAAGCGTAGATATCTTTGATGTGGCTGATAAATTGGAACATGAAGGTAGGCATCCTTTATGTCTATGGACGCCATGAAGTCGTCCTTTTGGAGTGTGGCAGCTGCTGACCGCACGGATTCCATCCGAAATGAGCGGATTTTTAAGTATGCATTTACCATCTTTAGGTCCAAAATTGGCCTGACATCTCCATTGGGCTTTGGGATGATGAATAGGTTGGAGTAGAAACCCAGCCCCTGTTCCAGGACTGGTACCTCCACTATCACTTCCTGGGAAAGTAGATGATCTAGAGCCGACTTTAATGCGGCTCCTTTCTCCAGATCGTTTGGAATCCTCGACTCCTGGAAATGAGGAGGAGGAAACCTTAGGAATTCTAGCTTGTAGCCTGTGGCCACGGAAGACCGTACCCACTCGTCGGGAATGCTGGCTTCCCAAATCTCCGAAAAGAGTCGCAGCCTTCCCCCCACCTTCGTGGGTGGGGGCGCCCCTTCATGAGGTAGACTTGGGGGCTGGTTTTGCCGGCTTGCGAAACCACTGCCTCTTGCCCCTAACAGCCTGTCCTCTTGATCTGCTGTTGAAGCCGAAGTTTGTTCTTGCAGGAGGCCGTCGATACTGCTTGGCATTAGAGGGCCCCTGCCCAGGGGAGGACTGTCGTTTAAACGCAGGCCCCTGAACCCTCTTCTTAGTTGGCAAGAGAGTACTCTTGCCGTTTGAAATGGTCTGAATGTATTTATCTAAGTCCTCTCCGAAGAGCCGTCCTCCATGGAAGGGAAACCCTGCCAGGAGCTTCTTGCATGGGGGCTCAGCCTCCCAGCTTTTTAACCATAAGAGTCTTCTCATATGGATAAGGGATAATGATAAACGTGACGCTTGTTGGATAGAATCCTTGATTGCGTCTACCGTAAAACATATGGCTTTAGGGACATCCGAAAATTCTTCTGCCTGCTCGGCAGGAATAAGTTCAAGCATTTGTTTAAATTGATCCGATAAAGCTTGAGCGACTCCAATCGCAGCCACGGCTGGCTGTACTACTGCCCCTGCAGAAGTGAAGGAGTTCTTAAGTAGGGCTTCCAAGCGTCTATCAACTGGATCTTTGAAAACCTGTACGTTTTCTACAGGACATGTTAACGATTTGTTAACACATGAGATGGCTGCGTCTACTGCAGGAGAAGCCCATTTCTTGGAAAACTTTTCTTCCATAGGATATAAGACAGAAAATTTCTTAGGTGGAAAGAAAACCTTGTCTGGTTTGTTCCACTCTTGGAACAAGACTCCCTCTAAGAGAGGATGGATCGGAAACACAGCCCTGCTTTGAGGCGCCCTCAGTGAGCCCAAAGCTGAAACCGTCGATACCTGGAGATCTGGTACAGGCAGGTTGAATGCCTTATGGACCAAGTCCGTCAAGCCCTGAATCCACCAGCTCTCCCTCAGGGAGACTGCCCCAGACTCCTCTGTATCCGGATCTTCGATCCCTGAACCTACTTGGTCTCTGTCCAAGAGGTCGTCCAATTCCCCAGAGGAAAGGACCTCCTCTTCCGAGGGTCCGCGCACGGGTGACGGAGATCTATTCCGCTTACTACCCCGCATGGCTGCGGCTATCATTTCTCCCATGCTTCTCCGCATCTCATTTAAAGAGGCGAGTAACACCTCTTCCGTGACCACCTTAGGGTTGGGTTGACTCGCGTCAGCTCTAGCCCCAGACCCCGATGGCCCAACAGCTCCCTGTGGGGAAAGCAGCGGCATAGCTCTATCCGAGACCTCAGACTCTGCGGGGGAATCCCCACCTTTTGTACCCTCTGATCTTGATGCCATAGTACAATACCGAGGTACACCTGCTACTTATTGGTACCTGGGACTTATAATAGTTAAATGCCCAAACACCTGTTTGGGGAATAAAAAAAAAATGTTTCCTCTACCCTAGATGACACCTTTTTTTTTTTTTTTTTTTTTTCAAAGAAAAACTTTTCTTCTTTTTTTTTTTTTTTTTCAATCTAGGCAAGAAAAAACATTCTATCCCCCTGAGTAGTATTGCCAAAGAAAAGACTATGAGATGGAAAAGAAAACCAGCCTATTCCTAGGCTAAACCACAATCTTCTGAAGACTGTAGTATTCTTTCTGGCCACTGTGTGTCCTCAGCGCCCGTGCTTCCCTCCAGTCCTTCCTCCCTTAAGCCAGAGAAATGAATGAGCTGTGGCATCTAAGGAAGGGCCGCCCCTTCCTTTAAACCACTGACCCGCCCTTCCCCCCCAGCTAAAACGGCGCCAAATGCGTCTATAACACGTGCACGCGCACCGCGCGCGCGCCCGCGACGGGGGGTTGGGAGGAAGGGCCTCTCTGTTCCTGCAGCCGCAGGCCTGTGAACACACGAGGAGGTCAGCGTTTTGCCTGCCTTGCAGGCATGAGGGAGAGGACTGGATAGAGCATCGCCTGGAGGCTTGCAGGTAAGCATAGCTCTCTGACACACACATACACTTGTACATAAAAGGCCCCACTCACAGCTTTTACAACACTACCAGGGAGGTCACTTTTTATGGGGAACTATAACATATAGAGCCATCCTATCTTCATGATATGTGACTGGTTTGCCAGATGCAATGCATAACCTTTAGGCATGTCCCCTGTGACCTCCCAGAAAAAACTTGCTAAGAGCCAAGCCCCGCAGGTTTTTCCCCTTACTTACCTGCTCCATGCCGCAGGACTTTGCCAAGCAAGAGGTCCAATCTTCCCCCATCTCCGTGGGGATGTCTAGACCTTCAGGCCCTGGGAACCTTCTTCTTCCATGAAGGATCCACTGTCCTGGGCCCATACAGCACCCTGGCAAACAGAAAACATTAGGCGCCCCAAAGGTTTCTAAGTTCTGGGCCCAGGGTCCAGCTCTCTTAAAAAGAAAGCATTATGGGCTATACCCCAAGGGTTTGGGGTCCGGTTACTGACCACTTTAGCGCGCAGGCTTTTTTGGACAGAACCGGTAGCTCACCTAATCCCAAGGATGCGGAGGCAAGCTAAACCATGACTAACACCTAAGACACTGGCGTAAAAACTGAGGTACTCCTCCTATGGGAGGGGGTTATATAGGGAGGGGCATTTCCTGTTTGAAGATTGCCAGTGTCTACACCTGAAGGTACTCCATATAACCCATATAGTAATGAATGCCGCTCTGTGTCCCGTGATGTAACGATAAAGAAAGTAAAATTGCTACAATTTACTAAAGATCGTTTGCAGGGGGGAGAGAAAAAAAAAAGTGAAATTGAGATAACCATATCCATCCATTAGTGTTAAAGGGGTTGTAAAGGTAAAAACAAATGTTTCCCTAAATAGCTTCCTTTACCTTAGTCCAGTCCTCCTTCACTTACCTCATCCTTCAATTTTGCTTTTAAATGTCCTTATTTTTTCTGAGAAATCCTCACATCCTGTTCTTCTGTCTGTAACTACACACAATAATGCAAGGCTTTCTCCCTGGTGTGGAGAAAGCCTCTTGAGGGAAGGGGGGGGGGGGGGGGGCGAGCAGGAGAGTCAGGAAGCTCTCTACTTTTCAGATGGAGAAAGGAGCTGTGTGTTAGTGAGCGTCCTGACTTCGGTTGTCCAAGGGAGGGGGCGAGCATGACACTCCACACCAGGGAGAAAGCCTCGGATTACTGTGTGTAGTTACAGACAGAAGAACAGGAAGTGAGGATTTCTCAGATGAAAGAAGGACATTTAAAAGCAAAAATCGAAGGATAAGTGAAGGAGGACTGCACTAAGGTAAAGGAAGCTATTTAGGGGAAAAAAAATAAAAATTAACATTTACAACCCCTTTAAAGATCCTTTACAAGTCTGGTTTTCGGAAAACAGTATGGTGCAATACCATGGCACCCCTGTTTTGGACTGGTTGGAATACTAGCATTTGTTTCCTTGTTCCTAGACCCAGCCTCTCATCCAGGAATTCTGCATCCAGATTGATTTAGGCAACCCAACGTCTATTTTAGTACCATTACTAGCTATGTAAGTAATTATAGACCGATTTGTATTTAGGAGTAATTGCAATTCCTACATACGCCTTCTAACATAGCTAAAAAATGTTTATTACTTATATATTTTAGTTACCTGGTGCACCCCCACATTCCCTTCGTATACGCTGCCCTCCTTGGCCTCTTCACCAGTGGGTGGGTAAGGGTGGTTCACCCCCCCTATTCCCATAGAGGTGAAGCTTGCTCGGGCTGCGGTTTTGTGGGTCGGGAACAACTGTGCAGACACTCTTTAAAGGAGTTGTAAAGAAAAAAATGTTTTCACCTTAAAGCAAATTATGCATTTAGATGAAAAAACATCTCATGACATCCCCGTTTTACTTACCTGATCCCTCGAAAGTCCTGCACGCAGTCCCGAGATCCCCTTTGCCGCTCAGCCTGGCCGGTGATTGGCTAGAGCGGATGGATTGAAAGCAGCGCAGCCATTGGCTGGCGCTGTTGTTAATCACATCCAGTGACGCAGCACGCCTAGGAGCGGTGCCGAGTGATACAGTGAGCGGCTATGGCCGCTCACTGTATCACGGGAGCGCGCCCGCAATTACTCACCATCATGCGAGCTCTCTCACATGACTGGTCAGTACTTGCAGGGAGGACCAGAGACAGCCGCCGAGGGACCCCAGAAGATGTGGATCGGGGCCACTCTGTGCAAAACAAACTGCACAGTGGAGGAAAGTATGACATGTTTGTTATTTTAAAGGGGAAAAAAAAATAATTCCTTTACTAACCCTTTAATGACACCTTTTTGGCGAGTCTCATTATACCAATGCCATTGACATTATTTGTTTTAGGCATGTATTGTATTACCGTTCAATTAAAATAGTTTTTTCTTCGAAATTTAGAAGCGCCTGAGGAAGCGATTTCCCAAATCGCAAAACACGTCAAGCTTATTTTAATGCTTCAAGAACGTTGTGGATACTTACCAAGAAGATACTACCTTCTCTTCACCGGCGTGGGCATCCTTACCACACATATCCCCGCAATGAGTGAAATATATTACTATGGAGTATCTTCTGTGGTTAATCACGTGGTTCTTTTTTATACGCTATTTGTGCATCTTATTGAATGCATTAAATGTCAGTTTTTGTATTATTTTGTGAAATAATACATTTTGGTACCTTTTTATGTGCCTACAAAGTCCATTTTCTTGTTCAATTTTCAAATCCAGTTTCTGCAAAGAAGGCCACATATTAAAAACACCTGCATCTACTGCTTCCCAGGACAATTAGGAAAACGTATCACTGGTTAAACTAAATACTTCCAAAGCCTGTACAAGCATAAAAGAACAATGCAGGTAATGAATGATATTTACAAAGTTATTTATTTTCCTGATCTGCTTACAATACAGCTATTCAAACTTCCAAAATAGTTATGTACTGTAACCCTGTATGCAAGCCAGGCTTTATTTACACTGTATGTGTGGCCAGCTGGATCCCCAACAAGAACATGAAAATCCGGAGGAAAACAAATGGACAATTTGTATCCAGATTTTAGAAACCACCAATATTGTCTTTTCTGGGCCTTCATGTACAAATATTGCACCTGGGTGTGAATACAGTGACCATGCGCTCAGTTTTAAAACTTAAAAAATTAGAAGTTGGGCTATAAAACAGACACCACTAGATGATGACGTTGTACCCAAGGGCCTCTTCACACCCTGGCATCCAGGTGTTTTGCGTTAAAACCAGCCCAGGAAAAACACTAAAATGCCATATAAAAATTCCTGGGTGAACAGTGTTAAATCATGGGTTAACAGTCCAGGGAATGAAAATCGGGCATAGCAAGTAGAGGGGAGGCAGATTCAGGGACACATGCTTAGGATGCCTGATGGCCTGGGACCGCTGGTGTGGTGGTCTGGGAGACTGGCTTGTCCTAGGGTGTCTATAAGGGCAGGGTTTCTGGCACTGGATCCAAGGAGAAAGAAGCAGGAGGCACAGGTAGAGAGGCAACAGAGCAATGCAAGGGTCACTCCTGGAGGCTTGATCTCAGCCTTTGGTCCTTACAGGCCCAAATGGCAAAAAAAAAAAAAAAAACTGTCACTGTTTACCCCAGCTCAATCTCGGAATATGGGTATTTCGATGCTTAGCATCAGACTGCCCAGGCAACAGGCTCTGCTTCCCTTCCACGCAGCTTGGAGTAATCCATTTGTCCTCCAGCGGGGCACTGTGCAAGAAGAGCACGCCATGCCCACCAGACCCTGGTGGGAAGGAAGTCTGTTGCCAATGTGAAGAGATCAATACACTGGCCATAGCAGGGGGATTCGACAGCCTGGCACCTTGCACACAGGATGTGGAGTGGCGGGACTTTTGTGCGAGGGTCCAGGACAGTTCCATGGCTGCCCGTCCCGCACATACTGTATGTAGTGTGGAGAGGTGGGGGGACATGCGGAGAGGGAACACAGTGCTGAGACACATGCTATCAACCAGACGGGATGTTTGGAGAGACAAATTGTTTCAAGAAGAATTCCAACTCATAGATGCTTCCCATGAATTCCAAATGTTCCACCAATGTTTGTTTGTGTTGCCTTTCACCTACTAGGTCAGTTAGTTTATAGGTTTCAAAAAAAGGACTGTGTGCTTTAAAGCGGATATGCGAGTAACATTACAAGGTTGCAACAACACATTCTTGACATGTCTCAGTATACAGCAACAGTAGGTTTCAAAACAGTCCTAGGGGTTGAATTACTAAAACTGGAGTGTGCAAAATCTGGTGCAGCTGTGTATGGTAGCCAATCAGCTTCTGACTTCAGCTTGTTCAATAAAGCAAAAAAAAAAAAAAGGGGGGGGGGTAAACTAAATGGTTTCAATGTAGAGCTGCGCCAGATTTTGCACTCTCCAGTTTTAGTCAATCAACCCAACAGTGTCTGTTCAAACCAGCACAGAACAAGCACAGAACAAGCACATGCTGGTGTGCGTTGAAACACCACATCGCAGAATTTACTTCTTTTCCCTCACTGTATGTAAAAGGGAAAACTCCTTCAGTTTAATAGCATGTTGCGACTCATGCTGTATAAAAAAAAAAAAGTTTGCAACACACACCAGCGCACCTGTATGGTCTTGGTGTGAACACGGCACATAGAAAACTGCTGTGTTGAGACTGCTTTAAAGTGGATGTAAACCCAGTGAAGTGAACAGCCTCAGATGATACACAGAGATGAACCAAATCTCCCTATATAGGTTTCACATGTATATCTCCTGTCTCCATATTTATATACGGTTTAGAAAGTTCAGATTGTGTTAGGAAATATTCTCTTCCTGTTTAAACAGAGAGTGTGATGTCTGGGCATACAGCAAAGATAGCTAACATTGCTGATTGGAGGAAAGACACACACCCCCTCTCAAAGGCAGAGACTTTCAGAGGTGTTTTGCAATAGGAGCTGCTCTCTGCTAATCTATTTTAGCAACCTCCCCAGACAGAAGATTCAGGCTGCTTATGTCTAAAAAGTCATCAGGCTGATAACAGAGGAACAGGTCAGGAGACATCTACGGGACTTGGCTCATTTTCTCTGAAACATTATTGCTAATCAGCAACTCGATGCATTTAGACATCTAGACGTGGTGACGACGACTTGGTGAAGTTCAAAGAGAGCATCAGAATGCGAGAGAAGGGGGATTTAAAGCGGAGTTCCACCTAGGAAAAAAATATACATATATTAACCACATAAGCCCCAGACCATATTGCTGGTCAAAGACCAGAGCACTTTTTGCGATTCGGCACTGCGTCGCTTTAACTGACAATTGCGCGGTCGTGCAACGTGGCTCCCAAACAAAATTGACAACCTTTTTTCCAACAAATAGAGCTTTCTTTTGGTGGTATTTTATCACCTCTGCGGTTTTTAGTTTATGCGCTATAAAATAGAGTGACAATTTTTTTTCCTAGCAATGGTGGCGATCAGCGATTTTCTTATGGTGCTGCGACATTATGGCAGACACTTCGGACACATTTTTGGGACCATTGGCATTTTTATAGCGATCAGTGCTATAAAAATGCATTGATTACTATAAAAATGCCACTGGCAGGGAAGGGGTTAACACTAGGGGGCGGGGAAGGGGTTAAGTATGTTCCCTGGGTTCTGTAACGAGCGATCGCGGCTGTCCGGCGGTGAACGCGACCGCCGGGAGCGCGCGGGAGTCAGGAGCGAGCGGGAGGCGACCCCCATTGGCTGCTGGGAGAGATGACATAGATCTACGTGATCTCGCACAGCAGAGCCGACCTGCCGCCGTAAAACTGTGGCAGCTGGTCGTCAAGCAGTTAAAAGTCGGCAGCTACCAACACTACAGCTGCTGACTTAATATAAAAGGAGACTTACCTGCTCAGAGAGCCCGCAATGTCCTCACTCAAAGCCGTCCCGTTCCAAAGTGCGGCGATCTATGCCCGGATGTGGGAGCAGATACCTGGATTTGATAGGTATCTGCTTCCCCCTGAAAAAGTGCCAAATGTGGAACGTCGCTTTAAGTGACTGTAAACGTGGTCATTGGTGCTTGACGGGTTGGTCCGAGTATAAATATATATTAAAAAAAAAAAAAAAAAAAACAAACACACACTTCAGATCTACTGGGGTTTTCACACAGCCATCTATAAAGATTTACAAAGAATGGGCCAAAAAATAAAATATCCAGTGAGCGGCAGTTGCGTGGAAGGAAATGCCTTGTTGATGTACGAGGGGAATAGGCAGACTGGTTCAAGATGATAGAAAGACAATAACTCAAATAACCAAGGTATACAGAATACCATCACTGAATGCACAACACATCCAACCTTGAAGCAGATGGGCTACAGCAGCAGAAGACCACACCGGGTGCCAGTCCTGTCAGCTAACAGGAAAATGAGGCTTCAATTTGCACAGGCTCAATGAAAATGGGACAATAAAAAAATTGGAAAAACATTGCCTGGTCTGACGAGTCTCAATTTCAGCTGTGATATTCTGATGGTGAGAATTTGGTGTAAACATGAAAGCATGGATCCATCCTGCCTTGTATCAACGGTTCAGGCTGGTGGTGGTGGTGTAATGGTGTGAAGGATATTTTCTTGGCACACTTTGGGCTCCTTAGTTACAACCGAGCATTGTTTTAAACACCACGGCCTACCTGAGTATTGTTGCTGACCATGTCCATCACTTTATGACTACAGTGTACCCATCTTCTGAAGGATAATGCACCATGTCACAAATCTCATATCATCTCACCACAGGTTTCTTGAACATGACAATTAGTTCTCTGTACCCCAGTGGCCCTCACAGTCACCAGATCTCATGCAATTAGAGCATCTTTGGGATTTGGTAGAACAGGAGATTGAAATCATGTGCAGCCAGCAAATCTGCAGGAAAATGCATGATGTGATCATGTCAATATGGAAATAAATCTCTGAGGAATGTCTCCAACACCTTGTTGAATCTATGCCACAAAGAATTAAGGGCCAGATCCACGAAAATTTGCGGCCGTGTAACGTAACCCGTTTACGTTACACCGCCGCAAGTTTTCAGTGTAAGTGCCTGATCCTCAAAGCACTTACCTGGAAACTTGCGGCGGTTTAACGTAAAGTCGCCCGGCGCAAGCCCGCCCAATTCAAATGGGGCGGGTACCATTTAAATTAGGCGCGCTCACGCGCCGGACGTTCTGCGCATGCTCAGTTCGCAATTTTCCCGACGTGCTTTGCACGAACTTACAGCGGCCCGACGTGTTTGTGAATCGCGATGTGCGTAACGTACTTACGCCGAAAAAAAAAAAAATTAAAAGCGACGCGAGAACGACGGGCATACTTTAACATGGTGGAGTAATTTTACACCATGCTAATTTGCATACCAGACGCTGGAATACGACACAAACTCCCCCCAGCGGCGGCCGAAGTATTGCATCCTAAGAATCCGACGGTGTAAGTCAATTACACCTGTCGGATCTTAGGGCTATCTATGCGGAACTTATTCTATGAATCAGCTGCATAGATACGACAGGAGATACACCGGTGTATCAGGAGATACGCCGTCGTATCTCCTCTGTGAATCTGGCCCTAAGTCAGTTCTGAAGGCGGGGGGGGGGGTACAGCCCAGTAATAGCAAGGTGTACCAAAACAAAAAAGTGGCCGTGCAGTGCTGTGGAGTCGGAGGAGATCTTGGGTACCTGGAGTCGGAAAACAATGCACCGACTCCTACTAAATTTAGATTGGAATTAAAAAAGCAAGTTTAAATGTCCCAATTCACAAAAAGTTATAATTAATGACTTCTCTACTGTAAGAATAAAGACCATGCAGTGCCTCACGTAACCACAAAACGAACACGTTAAGTGACCGTGAAGAAGCATGCTTTTCATGCGCTTCACTATATGGCACGCAACGCACAATTAGGAGCGGCAATACTTAAACATTTGCATATTAATACAGAGGAGTCGGAGGTACAAAAAACTGAGGAGTCGGAACATTTATCTACCGACTCCACAGCCCTGGTTGAGTGTACCATATGTATACAACCAAGAACAAGGTTAATTGTTGGCTAATGCCTGCACAAGATTGCTCCATTCCCCTGAAGAAAAGAAAAAAAAAAGCAGACAAATGAATCGTGCAGAGGGGTACTACACTCCAAGTGAGAGGTAATACCTTAACCACTTAAAGTGGAGGTTCACACAAAAAATCTATTTTTAACATTAGATTGAGGCTAAAATGACTGTTTACAGGGTAAAGAGACATAAAGGTTAACCGATTCATTTTAAAAATGATTACAAATAGATAAAAATCAATCATATAATGTGCCTGCAGGTTAGTGTCACTTTTAAACTGGTTTCATGTTCCTGTGAACTAGAGAGACACACAGAACAAAAACAAACAAATCCAGGGCAGTGTTTTGTTTTTAAAATGAATCTGATTGGTTCTGTTAAGTTTTAGACACACAGTAATGACAGCTTAGACCACCGTGAAAAGCTCCCAGTACTGTGGTTATAAGGAAACAGGCAACCAGGAAGTGTGGAGATCACAGCAGAATTACAGCAAAAACGATCAATAAGGACATAAAACCAGTACTGCAGTAAGGTAAAGTAAGCTATTTAGCTAAAAAAAAAAAAATCCTTTAGTGAATCTTTAAGTGTTTCAATTAGAGCCCAAGAACACCCGTAGTGCACAACTTTGCATGTATTAATTCACTGTGATGCCGCTACCGTACATTGTAAAAAACGCTCCATGTGCTTTTTATAACTTAAAATCTATGTGCAGGAACACAATGCAAAAGGACGGAAAAGTGTAACTGGGCCTCAACACACTGCCTGGCAAGCATATACTTAACAGAAGTAGGAGAAATAACAGACACCAAGTCTGCTTTAAGAAATTACATTTCCTCTGCAATTCATCCGTTATCAGCCAGAAGGGGTCTTGGGCCTTGGCTTGAACAGTTGCCCAAATGTAAAGGCACTTTTCTGATGCAACATAAACCCATAAGCACAGGCTTACCGTATTTTCAAACACTAGTCAACCATTACAAACGTGATATACGCCATTATTTTTGATACTTTGAAAGTAGAATTCTAAAATAAACACACATTTGCAATGTTTCTTGGATAGCTTTTGTAGTGCAAAGATTGATTTCACATGTTGCCTGGAACCACTTTTTACTGCCAATAATCTTATCAGCGTCTATTGAGTTTTAACAATTCCATATATAAAACGGTTAGAGCCGGTTCACACTGGGGCGATCCGACTTCCAGCGCGACTTCCAGAGGCGATTCCGACACGACTTGAATGTGAACCACAGGGCGACCTGAGGCGATCTGGGGCGATTTATAAATCGCCTCCAGGACAGGGAATGTCAGAAATGGCCAATCAGAGCTACTAAGCTCTTCTGACATCATTCTTCTTCCTGTTTGATTTCTTCTTCCCTGTTTTCCTGTGTCTAAAATGCTCTCTGTGCGTTACAATAGATCAGGGATCTATTGTTGTTGGGGGATCTGTTGTTCCTGCCAGGGATCTAGTGTTGTCAAGGATCTATTGTTGTTCTCATGTGAACTTGTGTTCCGATCAGGGATCTATTGTTGTTGGGGGATCTGTTGTTCCTGCCAGGGATCTAGTTTTGTCAATGATCTATTGTTGTTCTCATGTGAACTTGTGTTCCGATCAGGGATCTATTGTTGTTGAGGGATCTGTTGTTCCTGCCAGGGATCTAGTTTTGTCAAGGATCTATTGTTGTTCTCATGTGAACTTGTGTTATTTTCAGGGATCTATTGTTGTTGGGGGATCTTTTGTTCATGCTATTGAGCTAATGTTGTCAATGATCTATTGTTGTTCTCATGTGAACTTGTGTTCCTATCAGGGATCTATTGTTGTTGGGGGATCTGTTGTTCCTGTCAGGGATCTAGTGTTGTCAAGGATCTATTGTTGTTATCATGTGAACTAGTGTTCCGATCAGGGATCTATTGTTGTTCTTGTCATTTGAAGTAGTGTTCCTGTTAGGGATCTACTATTTTGGGGAATCTATGGTTCCTGTCTGCATCTACTATTGCCAGCATGGGATATACTGTTCCTGCCAGGGGATCTATTGATGCCGGTGTGCTCTATTGTTTCTGTCTTCAAGAGGGAGTTCATGCCGCCATTCTCTGTGCAAACAAGTGGCATGTATGGAACTACAACCAGCATGCCTAGGCAAGGAAAATAGACATATAATAAAAAGGTTAAACTTACTTTTGGCAGTGCGGTCGGTCTCAGACAATATGCCCCAATCCTCAAAGGTCAGGCGAGAAATGTCCAGCCAGGCATTGTCCCTCTTCATTTGGTCCTTGTAAAAGGGGTCCCTCTTGTCGTAGAGGCATGGTCTCTCTTTTACCAGCCTTATAAGGGACTCATTATCCACGGCCTCTTTCCTAACTCTGACAGCCATGCTGCAAACAGAGACAACGTACTAAGAAAGTGAAAGTAATCCGTGCCAAGAAGGTGGGGGCTGCCTGGGGACAGGGGAGTACCTGGTGGCTTCTGGGTAAATTCCTCTCTGCTTCTGGCAAAATCGCCTCACTATGAACAGCGATCAGACTTGAAAGCTACTTCCATTGAAATCAATGGGTAGGAATCGCCTACAAGTCGGATTGAAGTCGTACAGGAACTTCTTTTGAAGTCGGATCGCCTTGAGTCATGTGTATTAACACCACTCCCATTCACTTGCATTGTTTTTCTTGACAGCACGACTTGGGACGACTTGAGGCGATTTCAAGTCGGATCACAAATCGCCCCAGTGTGAACCGGCTTAGGGTAATGTACAATAGTCTTAGGCAACTTAATGTAAATATTTGTCTTAGAGACCGACATTTTAGGTCTTCTGCATCAATAACAACAAAAAAAAATTGTGTTCCAAAGATTCCTTTGGAAACTGGTAAAGTAATACAAGATGTTTGAATGTCCACAAAGAAAGAAACCCAACATAGTAATGAACAACAACTGTCATAAATTGTGATATCTTTTTACAAGTGAAGGAGCTCCCAGGGCAGGCAGACAATGTTGCTGCTAAATGTAAAGCAGTGGCCTAGTGCTGTCAGCCTGCAACAGATTCATTACAAATTGCATAAAGGGATGGGGATTACGGCTCATGACAAGTCCACTTCTATACTCGAAGACTCACATTCCGTAAAATCAAGGACCCCTGGATATACCACAGTGCCCACCTAAACATACATAGATCTGTGCTCTTGGTATGACACGATTGCACTTCAGCCTTTTGACCCAAGGCCCACGCGAGGCTACTCCCCAACCCTCCCTTTTCTTTCTCCCTCTTCATCTACTTAAGACAAGTACCTGCCTTTCATCTTTATTTCCCTGCTTCTCTCTGACCTCCTTCTTGCCCCTCTCCACCTCCTTCGTCACAAACTGGTGACACCCTCCCCCCTCCTTTTTAAAGATAAATAATTTGGACCAGTATACTCATGACTCTCATGCCAAGTTCCTTAAAGCGGGGTTTCCATTCCGTTTTTGAATTTTTATAAATATGACCTTTCATTTATCTTTCTTTCAATCTTTACATTACCGCTAACTACGTCTACAAGTCCCGCCGAGTTATATTAAATAAATACCTTATATTTATTTCTCCTCAGCCTTCCTGCGAATTCCCATTTTGCTTGTGGGCAATGTGAAACCCACAAGCAGTTGTTTCCTGGATTAGTTGGGATGCAGCGATGACGCGCCCGAACGAAAGACGCGTCCCGCCCCAATCTCGCGAATGCGCAATACTGCTGCAGAGCCGCGCCGTCAATGACTAGGGTTGCCATCGCAACGAGCGTCGGCTGCAGTAGTGTACGCCGTTGTGATGGCAACAGATCAACAACAAGCCGGGAGGGACCGTATAGGATAGACATTTCCTGCTCTGCCAGGTTTGGAAATGGCGCCGAGATGACTTCCTGTCTAGCAATAACGAGATTCTCGTACAGGGGAGGTGCACGGCTGAATGACTCCACATTTCCCAGGAGCGTTAGCGCTGTTAGGAGCCGAGGTAGCTGACGTCAAGATCCTAGGTGGATAGGAAGGCAGATTTGTGGTTCCGCATAGCAACAGGCATTTCAAGGTGGGTAAATTTTTTACGTGTAATCTACAGTTTAAAGCAAAATTTTTTTTTGATGGAACCTCCACTTTAAAGTGTGGAATCCCTGGTGGTCCTATGCTAGACCCACTCAGCCCCCAGCCAGTTTGGGGATTCTAGACCACATCAATATACCATGCAACTCACAGGCTTCACTCTTTCAGCCCGAGCCTACATCTTTCCATTTCTGCCTTAACCACTTCCATACAGGGCACGTATACACCTTCCCGCCCAAGCCAATTTTCAGCTTTCAGCACTGTCGCACTTTGAATGGCAATTGCGCGGTCATGCTACACTGTACCCAAACAAAATTGGCGTCCTTTTTTCCCCACAAATAGAGCTTTCTTTTGGTGGTATTTGATCACCTCTGCGATTTTTTTTTTTTGCGCAACAACTAAAAAAAGACTGAAAATTTTGAAAAAAAAATAAGTTTTTATTTTTTTCTGTTAAATTTTTTGTAAATAAGTAAGTTTTCTCTTTCAATTACGGGCACTGATATGGCGGCACTGATGGGCACCGATGAGATGGCAGTGATGGAAATCAATGAGGTAGTACTGACGGGCACAGATGAGGTGGCACTGATTGGCGGCGCTTGTATGCGGCACTGATGGGCACACATAGGCGGCACTGATGGGTGGCACTGATGGCTACTTATGGGTGGCACAGATGGGCACTGATAAGTGGGCACTGGGCATGGATGGGCACTGTTGGGTGGCACTGATGGACACTGTGGGGCGGCACTGATTAACCTATGTTGCCAGTCAGTGCCCATTTGTGGGCACTGATTGGCATCATTTTTTTTTTAACAGCCTTTTTTTTTTTCAGTCTTTTTTTTTTTGATCTGCCCTTTTTTTTTTTTTTTTACAGCCTTTTTTTTTTGCCCTTTTTTTTTATTATCTGCCCTTCCCTGGTGGTCCAGGGTGGGCTTCCCTGGTGGTCCATGTGGCGATCCGAGGGGGGGCTGCGCTGATAAACAATCAGCGCGAACCCCCCCTGTCAGGAGAGCAGCCGTTCGGCTCTCCTCTACTCGCGTCTGTCAGACGCGAGTGAGGAAGAGCCGTCAACGGCTCTTCCTGTTTACATCGTGATCAGCCGTGATTCGACATGGCTGATCACATGGTAAAGAGTCTCCGTGAGAGACTCTTTACCGAGATCGGTGTTGCGGGGTGTCAGACTGACACCACGCAACAACGATCGCCGCGATGCGCGCCCCCGGGGGCGCGCAGCGGCTCAGAATCCTGAGGACGTCATATGACGTCCGGTCAGGATTCTACAACCACTTTGCCGCCGTCAATCTGTCATTGGCGGGCGGCAAGTGGTTAACCATCTCTTATGTCCTCCTGCCTAGGCCCGGATCCCTTTCCTTCCTTTCTTGTTCTACTTGGTACTCACCCATGCTCCTCTATCCTGCTTCACTGCTTGCTCCCTTATCCCTCTATCTCAGCCCCCCTCTCCTCCACCGTGGGTCGACAATCCCACCCCTGCTGCCTCACCAAGTCTCGGGCTTCCGTGCCCACTTACTCATTACCACCCCTGACACGTGTGTCGGATGCTTCTACTACTCGCTTTGAAACATTGGAAATGTGTTTTGTTTGTATTCACAAGTGATTTGGAGGTATGTTCCCCTGCGTGGGATCATGTTGCTTTCTTCTCCTCAAGCCTGTAAATTGGCTTTGTTTAACCAAATAAAAACTATTATACCAGAAGATTCTTCATCGGAATCGCTGGTCCTCCTACAGTATACTTTGTGCTATAATCCCAACATATACCCTTTCACATTGAGCTCCAATATCCTTTTTTCCCCCATGGTTACACCTCTGTATACAAGGTTGTTCTATGTATCATTGTTATGCATCTTTAATGTTGTCTAAAATTTTAAAAACCCAAATAAACTCTTTGTGAAACAAAAAATTGGTTAAAACACAAATTCACCTTTTCAGGAGATAAAATAAAAATATATTTAAAATTATTATTTTTTTAACACCGTACACCATCTCCAACCGCACCCCACCCCCAGACTCAACTTTACTGACCTGTGTGTGACGAGTGGTCACTGCCCATGAAGTTGGAGTAGCGGTCCAGGGATTTGGAAACCCTTGCTCTTCTCTTGGCAGTGCTTTCAGGACGGATCAAATTTAATTATGATTGGTCAGCAGAAGCACAGAGACTCACTGGGGCAGATTCATGTAGATCTGCGGATCTTTAGATCCGCTAGATCTACCTGGTTTGCGATCCGCCGGTGCAATTTAGCGAGGCAAGTGCATGATTCATAAAGCACTTACCTCGCAAACTGCACCGTCGGATCCTAACTCCCCCCGGCGGAATGCAAATTCCGCGGCTAGGGGGAGTGTACAATTTAAATCAGGCGCGTTCCCGCACCGATTTAACTGCGCATGCGCCGGGGCGAAAAAGCCCAGTGCGCATGCTCCAAATGACGTCGCTACGACATCATTGTTTGCGGCGGGTACGTCGTTTGTGGCCATCGGTATTCCCGATCGCGGTACGCAAACGACGTAGAAAATTTAAAAATCAGCGCGGGAACGTCGGCCATACTTAACATTAGCTACCCCTCATAGAAGCAGGGGTAGCTATCCGCCGGAAAAACCCGAACGCAAACGACGTAGAAAACGAGCGACGGGCGGGCGTACGGACGTGAATCGGCGGTTTTCCTCATTTGCATATGCGACGGGTAAAAAATCGCGACGACACCTAGCGGCCGGCGGGAGATTACAGCCTAAGATTCGACTGGTGTAAGTCACTTACACCAGTCGGATCCAAGGGAGATCTATGCGGAACTGATTCTTATGAATCAGTCGCATAGCTCCGACGGTGGGATCTCACAGATCCGACCGTCGGGTCTCACAGATACGACGGCGGATCAGGAGATCCGCCGTCGTATCTATTGATGAATCTGCCCCACTGTGATTAGTCCTGGAAGCGCTGCAAAAAGAAGTGGAAGAAGAGCGGCAGTTTTAAATTCCTAGACAACTGCGCTAGCTGCATGGGCACAGGTGAAGTACAGTGGGGGAGGGGGGTATACTGTGTGGGTTGACCTTTTTCATTTTTTCTAAAAAGGTGAACTAACCCCCTTTAAAGCCCCACTCCAAACTGCTGTTAAATCAACCTATGCAGTAGGGTCCCCACCAACACTACTTTGGTTAAATGCTTGTTTGGCTATAGGGGGGAAAGAAAGTACAACTATTTACATAACCCCTCACTCTTGCAAGCTTCCTTCTTTCCATGCGACCGTTTGGCCGCTGTCATTTCACTGCCCAGCCAGTCGCAACTCTGACATCATCATGTTTTACATTGTATGCATGGGCAGCAAAGCTCCACATACATCCGGGAAACATCCGACAGCAAAGAAGAGCAATCAATGAGGCAAGTATTTGTACTTTCCTTACCAACCCTAGCCATATCCCTGAATTTAAAAGCAGCCTGGAGTGGCACTTTAGGGTTGCACCAATACCACTTTAGGACAGAGTACAAGTACTGATACTTTTTTTTTTAATGTCATGTGACAGTGGCACAGATTCCCCAGTCCCTTTCTCTGCAGCCTCATCTGGGCTGAAAATGAATGAACAGGAGGCAGAGGCTCCTCTCCATTCATAAACTGAAAGCATCGTAAACACAGGTTACAATGTTTCAGTTATGATGAATGGACAGAGGCAGTGATCACTGACTCTGTTCATTCGGAAAAGGAAGGAGCCGGTAAATCACAGTTTAACCGGCTCCTTCCTCCACTCACCATCCTGAAAGATCCAGGGCAAGGGGAGACCGGTGGAAGATCCGTAGAGCCAGGGAGGACACAGGGGGACCAAAGGAGGAGCCGGAAAGAATTCAGGGGGCCCCAAAGGAAGACAGGGTAGGACCGAAGGAGGAGCCTGGAAAAGGATGCAGAGGGACCTGGAGGAGGACACGAGAGCCAGGGTGGATGCAGGAGGACACGGGGAGCACAGAGGGGGACAGTCGGGGGTGATCTGTGCGACGGTGGGGGCAGTTACAAGCACCAAATTATTTTCATGTCAAAGATCGTGAAGCCTTGTGCCAAGAATTGCAACGGGAAAAAGATTGCGATAACGATTGACGATTAATCGTGCAGCTCTACAGCGGATATGTCACCGCTGCCATCCATCGCTCCATAGACCTGTATGGAGCATCCTTTCAAGTCCGCCTAAAAAACTGACAGGTGGACCTGAACAGTCCGCCCGTGTGAAAGTGGCCTTAGTGTTAATTGACATTAGAGGTCGACCGATACCCGCATCGGCCAGTTTGGAGTTTGACACCTGCGTTAGTGAAGGTTCAGTACAGGCTGTTTATGCAAGTCTTGCACCCTATTCTGGCTCCATACGTTCTGGGCTTTTATCTGGAGGACATGGACTCGGGCAATTTGGGCCCTTGTAAAAGAGCATGTACGTTTTTTGCAATTGAAGATAAGCTTGTGCATCATCAAAATAAAACTTCATCCCTGTGTGTCCACCTTTCAAGATCCTTATGTCTACAGAAATACCATTGCCCTACTTCAAGCAATGTACCATTTAAATAAATAAACAAAGCACAGAAAAAGTTAGTTACTAATTAAAAGGAAGATCACTGTAACTCCCCAAGACCAGAGCCAAGTCTTTAAATGAAAGACCAGCCTGCAGATGCCCATGAACTGTGCATGTCCATTAGAGCTCCACAATTAATCGTTAAAATCGTGCTCTTGATTCAACCCCCCCCCCCATCTCCTATGCAGATTATTTCATATAACCAGAGGAGAGACTTTATCTGCTCACTCGGCTGTCAAAAGTAAATATCAGGGCAGCTTGCCAAGTTTTTAACAGGAAACATTGTAACTAAACTTGTGTGTAAAGAAAAAAATCTGGGCAGTCTGCCAAGTTTGCAAAAAAGGGAAGAGATCGCGCTAAGTAAGTGATATATACACAAAAAAAAGTGACATAAAGTTCAAATGAATAATAAGTCCCGCCACAAAGGCAAGTAAATAAATTCTCCCAGGTGGTGAACTCAATCCACAAGGAAAAGTGCTGGACAGAAAGAACCTCCACCAACGAAATAAAAGCCTCTTACCAAATATAATTGATCTCCAGATTAAGAGAGATCAAACAGCGCATAAGAGGCATAGATGGATAATATCCCATAGACAGCAACAGACAGCAACAGCGATGAAATCCTGGTAACTGTGTCTTTACAGATGCATCTCTCGATAGGTCATCCAGGGGTATAAGAAACAGAGAGACCTCACATAGCATAATTCCGTCTTAGTTTAATATTAGTAAAGGTAAAATTACACTTACATAGCATAGTAGGTAAACGAATAAAAATATGAGCCGGCCCGCTCGATACACAGCCTGTATCAGGTAGACAATACGCGGTGACGTCAGAACGCCGCCTCCAAACGTTTCGTCGCGATAGGACTTGGTCACGGGATACAGGCGGCGCTCTGAATCACCGCATAAATACAATAGACATCGGATGTAGCCTCGATGTGGTGAAGCATTCGAAGGTCCGTCGGACATCTTGACAAAGGGAAAGCCTGACCTTAGTCAGAGCAAAACCAGCGCCAAGTAAGGGCAACTACATCCGAGTACCCAACAAGTACACAAGTAATCAAAAGCGGATGGAAGTGATATACACTGACTCTAAGCCAATCGCCATACCCGCAATAATAAAGATGTTTAATAACAACACCTCAGGAATCAAAAAATATACTATACTACACTTACTTAGCGCGATCTCTTCCCTTTTTTGCATATCTGTTTGTGTGGTATAACACTTTTTGATCGCTGCTTTTCTTTTTTCACTGTAACAAGCGCAATATTTTTCTTTTTTACTTATCAGTCTGCCAAGTTTGTAACATGAAACATTGTAACCAACTTCCTTCTTAGAGCAAACTTCTGTGTGTAAATACAGGAAGTTGAACCACTTAATGTCCAAATCTTTTTCTGACACTTGTTTAAGTCACAGGCAGCAGAAGCCAAAGGCTCCCACTGCTGCATCCATGGTCAGTGAGGAGAGAGTGAAGTGAGCCACTGCTCTCGGGCAAAGCACTGGATCAAAATGGGGCTCAGGTAAATGGGGGGAGCTTAACCATTTTAACCGTGGGCAGCTGAATCGGCTGCCTGGTCACTTCCTGGATTTTTAAAAAGTTTTACTATTCAAAGTTAAAACAAGGGCAGAAGATTTTGATAGATGGAAAGTAAAAAAAAAAAAAAAAAAAAAAGACTGAATTTCCACTTTAAGTTTCTTCTTACCCTTCATTCTACACATACCCATCTGCCCAGTAAATCCAGCATTGTCCTGCTCAGTCCCATGCCACCATCTTCTTCTGACATCAGGAGCTGGTTGTCTCTTCCAGGACTACCCAATAATGACAGGTTCAGGCTCCTCCAGTACCATGTAGAAGCTAAAGCCTCCTGGGATATTTGACGTGCATGTCCCGGGAAGCATCAGGATTAGGGACAGCATGTCATTCTCACATCTCAACCCCCCCCCCCTCAAAATAAATAAAAAAGGAAGAAGGAAACATGAGGGAATATCTGGAGGAGTGAGGAATTTAACCCTGCATTTTACTCTGTGGACCAGTGTAAACCAAGCAGAAAATGTGAATATAGTTCGGAATCCTGACTCCTGATCCTATTCATCAACAGAACGTATCTTGATATGTTTATATTGGTTGGATGTTACGATTAGATTTTTCTTTATATTTTTCTGTAACCTTTCTCCAATATCATGTCTGTAAAACTATAGTAAACCTTGGTTTGAGAGCATTTTGCAAGACAAGCAAATTTTTTTTTTTTTTAATACATTTTGACTTGATATAAATGTGGCGTAATGTAACAACCAAGTATAAAATAGAAGAGAGGCGCCTCCAAGTGTAGCAATATGGTTGACGATTAAAACAGGCACATTCAAGTATGCAGGCATCTGGGGTAAAGCTGTCCACATAGACCATTCTCCTCACCGCCATTGATGTCGCCCCTTCCACTAGCGGTTCAAGTTTTGCTTTCAGATCGCTCTACTGCAGGGTAGTCTTCCTGGTCACAATTGCAGACTGATAGCGGTGAGAGCCGGCTGTGCAGAGAATGGTCTATGTGGACATCTTTACCCCCAGATGCCTGCATACTTAGATGTGCCTCTTTTAATGATCAACCATGTGAGATGCTAAATGTTGTACCTTCATTAAATGTAACCATATTACTACACTTAGGCCCCTTTCACACTGGGCGCGGGAGATGCGCTGGCAGTATAACGGCACAATTTTTAGCGCCACTATACCGTCGTTTTTACCACGATATTTGGCCGCTAGCAGTGCGGTTTTAACACCCGCTAGTGCCCGAAAGGGTTAATACCGCCGGTGCTGCGCCTCTGCAGAGGCACATTGCCGGTGGTATTACCGCGGTTTGCCATTGCTTTCAATGGGAAGGAGCGGTAAACACACTGCTCCAAAGATGCGGCTAGCAGGACTTTTGGAGCGGTCCTGCTAGCGTACCACTTCAGTGTGAAAGCGAAGGCTTTCAAACTGAAGACTACAGGACAGTATTTTTTCAGGCGGTATTCAGGCACTATTTTTAGCGCTAAACCACCTGAAAAACGTGTCAGTGTGAAAGGGGCCTTAGAGGTGCCTCTCTTATCTTTTATACTCGGTAGCTCCTGCTGGATTTTGCTTCTAATCCCCATGTGGAGGCTTCCATTTGTGGATGGACATTTTATGGTTACACAACTTATCACATTACTATAATCTTTTTATATGGACTATAAACTGAAGGACTTATGAATAAAAGGTTGTGGAACGAATCATTTGAGTTTCCATTATTCCTTATGGGAAAATTTGCTTTGATATACAAGTGCTTTGGATTACAAGCATGCTTCTGGAACAAATGATGCTTGCAATCCAAGGTTTTACTGTATTATCAAATTAATAAAAATAGGTACAGCTGTGCCTGCATGTGGCTCTATGCTATACTGTTCTATGTGGTCCCAGCATCACCACCTTTGCCCCCCCCCCCCCCCCCCCCGAGACCATGCAGATTTATGTAAACACTTCAAGATTATAAGTGTCACATCACGCCAAAACCGAGACCACCACCCCTGAAACCCCCTCGTACACCCACTGCTCCTTTCAAGACTACTGACAAGAAATGTATCAGGGTGGGATTTTTAGGAAGCAAGTGAACATGCTGTCCCTGAAGTTGATGTGTTGAAAAAATTAAATTGAGCAAATGTAAGGGCCAAATTGTAATGCCTGGAAAACTGGTTGAGAGCATCTCCACAGCTGCAGCTCTTGTGAGATGTTCTCGGTTTGCAGTGGTCAGGACCGATCAAAAAGTGGTCAGAGGAAGGGAAACCAGCAATAGGGTTATGAGCAGCAGAGGCTCACTGATACATGTGGGGAGCAAAGGAAAGCCTGTGTAGTCCTAATTGAGTAGAAAACCTACTGTAGCTCAAACTTTCCAAAAAAGTTAACACTGGTTCCGATAGAAAGTTCAGAACATCACAGTTTTTTGTGTATGGGGACTGCATAGCTGCAGACCAGTCAGGGTGCCCATGCTGACCCGTATCCACAGCCAAGGCACATGAGCATCAGAACAGGACTACAGAGCAATGGAAGAAGGGGGATGTAGGCCGAAGAATTCAAAGACAGTTTGATGAACACAAAACCGAGCTTAACAGCGTTGACATCTCAGTCCACTTGAACAACGGTGTTCATCAATGTGAAATCTCCTTCCACAGGCAGTGGTTTCAGCAGGGGGGGGGGGGGTCAATCGATTGTTTCAAAAAACTATTAGATTAGCACCTGAACGACCGCAACATACAGGGATATACAATGTAATACTGACATGAAGCCTAGGTTCACACTGCTGCGAATTCAAAATCGCGGTAAAATGTGCGATTTTACCGCGATTTCGGCCGCAATTTAATGTAAAACGCGGCCCGAAATCGCAAAAAGTAGTACAGGAACTACTTTTTGAAATCGCAGATGCAGCGTCGCACTGATTAGGACAGTGCCATTGCCGACAATTGCCGCCGATTTGAGATGCGATTTGACATGTCAAATCGCATCTCAAATCGTTCCAAATCGTACCCAGTGTGAACCAGGGCATAATCACACACATAGGTCGAACGTGATGGACTTGTGTCTTTTTTCAACCTCACCTACTATGTAACTGTAGGTCGGATGTGCTTGATGGGGAGGGGGGGGGGGGGGGGGGGGTACCTCCCAATTTACAGGACTGCCGCCCCCCCCACATATATATGTGGGGGGGGGGGCACAAAAAATACTTGGTTTTGACAGGTACCTGCTTCCCCTTGCCAATCAGATTACCACGCCGATCGGAAGTTCATCCGCCCTTAGCCTTCTGGGACACTTCACAGGCTGCAGGGGCATTCGCAAAGCGCAGCGCGGCTTGTGCACGCACAGCGCAAAGCCAGTTGAAGAAGCCGCAACCTGTCACAGCCAGCTTCCCACGGTAATCATGCCGGCACATGAACCCGGAGAGTCAGCTCAGGTGAGGACAGCGCTGGATACCTGGACAGGTAAGTGCCCTTATAGTAAAAAAGTCAGCAGCTACAGGATTTCGGGGGGGGGGGGGGGGGTGTATATAATAAAATAAGATAAACAACATTTGTATAGGGCTGCCCAGGTAAAGCAGCAGATATAAAGGTGTGTATATACCAAGCTGGCCTTACCTAGGCAGCCCTATAGAAATGATATACAGTGTTCTGTATAGACCGGGGGCCCCGTCCATTGCACTCTCTCCTCACGGTCGGTCATAGTGTTGAAGGCCCCGGAGTGTGCGCCCCTCATTAGAACACATAGTGAGCCGTGTACAGAATATAGGAGCCGTGTACAGAATATAGGAGCCGTGTACAGAATTCCCTCCCCCGCCCCTCACCTGCAGTCTCTCGCTCGCCGGCTGCCACATCTCCGCACTGCTCGCTCTCCTCACACCGTCCGCGGAATGCGCACCCCAAGGCCAAAGCTCCCCTCTGTGCTCCTCTCCGACCCGTTATCCCGATAAGACCGCCTACCGCTCCTCCCCGCTATCACCGATAACCCTGCCCCTGTTCTCCCGGTGGCCACGCCCACTCCTCCCTTCTCCACTCTCGCATTCCTCTTTCCCGCCCTGTCTGCTCTTCTCTGGCCTGTAGCGCTTCCAGATTATGGGCGGAGCATTGCATTCAATGTCCGGCCCCTTCTCCGTGGGTGGGCGTGGCTTGCGTGTCAAGGAATCCGTCAGCGATGGATGGATGGCAGGTCGTTCCAATCTGCTGTAACCTTAGAGACGTGTACACGGTCCTCCCCACCTAGCATAGCATGGGAAGACAATGGTTCCCCCTGCATCCAGCCATCTTCTAGTCTAGTGGGAGCATAAGAGGAAGAAGCACAATGGTTACCATGAGCAGCAGGATTGCAGAGGTTGCTCAGGGATCTTGCACAGGGGTGTAATCATTCACACCAGTGGCGGCTGCTGCTCCAATTTTTTTTTTTTGGGGGGGGGTGCAAACAAACTGAAAAAAAAACAAACATCAATTGCATCCACTGTGCCATCAAACGCAGCCACTGCACCCATAAACTGCCGCCACTGTGCTATCAAATGTAGCCACTGTACCCATAAATTGCCGCCACCCTGCTATCAAACGCAGCCACTGTACCCATCAATTGCTGACACTGTGCCCATCAATTGTCGCCAGTGTTCCTCATCAAATGCTGCCAGTGTGCATATCAATTGCCGCTACTGTGCCCCATCAGATGCTGCCAGTGTGCCCATCAATTGCTGCTACTGTGCCCCATCAGATGCTGCCAGTGTGCCCATCAATTGCCACTACTGTGCCCCATCAGATGCTGCCAGTGTGCCCATCAATTGCCGCTACTGTGCCCTATCAGATGCTGCCAGTGTGCCATCAATTGCCGCTACTGTGCCCCATCAGATGCTGCGCAGCACTTACCTGTCTCGGAGCGGGTCAGAGGCGGTCTCCTGCACATCCTCAACGTCTTCTTCCGTCCTCTCCCAGGCGTCCAATCACATCACCTGACAGTTCAGCCAATCAGGTGACTGGTAACAGACCCAGCAACCTGATTGGCTGAGAGGCTAACGCTTTGCTAACACACAGCTGAGTGAATAGTGAACGCCCACTTTGATTCCAAAACACATGGCAAGGGCTGCACGACATGCAATGCGAGCATGCACAGCAATCGCAGCAAACCGCGCCTTTATAAATCACGTAAGATTCCAAGAAGGAGCACAATGGGCAGCCTATTCAGGTGATCGGGCTAGTCCTATGCAATACGCAACAAAATCCTGAGCGTAAACACTTGTTCCTGCTTGTGATCGTGGGAATGCAGCCTAAAGCCCCGTAAACACGGTCGGACCCTTGTCCGACCAAAATCACATCGGAATTCCGACGGAGTAAAAGAGAACATGTTCTCTATCTAAACTCTGATGGAATTCATCGGAATTTCCGATGGAAATAATCTGATGGGGCATACACACAGTCGGAATTTCCGATGGAAATAGTCCCTCTGACTTTTTCCATCGGAAATTTCCAATCGTGTGTACGGGGCATTACTGGGAAAGATACAACTATATCGATCAGACCAAAATGAGGGACAGGCAGGGCAGGACTTAGGGTGGTGGGGGCCCCTGGGCTTGAGTGTTGAAGGGGCCCCCTGGAGCCGAAAATTGGGGGGATCGAAGTTGTTGAGCGGGGGGGGGGGGGGATTGAAGTTGTTGAGCGGGGGGGAGCGCATTAAAGTTGTTGAGCGGGGGGGGGATTTTGCAGTTGGTGAGGGGGGGAGTGCCTCTTACCTGTGCCAACAGCCGGGGCCACAGACTGTCATTAGCCCGACTGTCGGCTTTCTTCCCTTCAGCAGCCACAGTCCTCCACACACCACTCCGGTTCCTCCTGCTTCCGTGCTGCCTCCTCTTGCAGTGCGGGAAAATTAACCCTTTTGCGGGACTGCGGGAAGAAGCTGTCTGTGCGGGAAAGTCCCACAGAATCCGTGCGTGTTGGGAGGTATGCGCAGGGCCGCCATCAGGAATTTTGGGGCCCCTTGCACAGCTTAAGGCATGGGCCCCCTGAAGCAGAGAACCTAGGGGGGGGGTGGGGGTGCTGCCGCCTGAAATTGAGAAGCGTGGGGGCTGCCGCAAATTGAGAAGCGGGGGGGCCTTTACAAAAAAAAGAAGAAATAAAGAAGAAAACAAATATATATAAATATATGTAGCCATCCAGGGCCCTGGGGACCTCTGGGCCTTTTAATAAAAAGAAAAAATAAACCTCTGGGCCCTTTAATAATAATAAAAAAAAAAACATTTATAAAAAATACATAAAAAAAGGGAGGTTGCCAAACCCGGGGGCCCTGGGGACCTCTGGGCCCCTGGGAACCTCTGGGCCTTTTAATAAAAAATTAAAAAATAAAAAAATAAACATTTATAAAAAAAATAAAAAAAGGGGGGGTTGCCACATGGGGCCCTGGGGACCTCTGAGCCCTTTAATAATAAAAAATATATATATATAAAAAAAAATGTAATTTTTTTTATAAAAAAATAAAAAAGGTGGGTTGCCATCCGGGGGCCCTGGAGACCCCTGGGCCCTTTAATAATAATAATAATATATATATATATATATATATATATATATATATATATATATATATATATAAAAAATATATAAAAAAAATATTTTTTTACAAAAAATAAATAAAAAAAAGGGGGGTTGCCGTCCGGGGCCCTGGAGACCCCTGGGCCCTTTAATAATAATAATAATAATAAATATATATATATATATATATATATATATATATATATATATATATTATATATTATATATATAAAAATAAAAAATATATAAAAATTTTTTTTTTTTACAAAAAATAAATAAAAAAAAGGGGGGTTGCCGTCCGGGGCCCTGGGGGCCTCCGGGCCCCTGGGGACCTCCGGACCCCTAAAAAAAAAATAAAAAAAAAAATTTTTTTTTTTTTTTTTTTTTTTAAAGGGGGCCCCCTATTGGTTGGGGCCCCTGGGCTTGAGCCAGTCAAGGCCAATGGTAAGTCCGGCCCTGGGGACAGGGGTCAATTCACTAAGATATATCAAATTAGTATTAGAGCCTGGAGATTTCACTATACGCACCACCTCCTTTTAAATATAACAAGAGAATATATGCCCAAAGGGAAAAAAGTGGAGTTTTGAGGTGCAAGAAAATCAGAAATCAATTATAGAAAAAATAGAAAATGTATTAGTACAGAAACAGTATAAAACGACTTATACAGTTAGGGCAAAGAACGAACCAGTGATCACAATACAAACGAATGGTTGCCTCCACATGTTTCATCACAAACGTGGCTTCTTCTGGAGCTTTTGTAGGACCTTTTTTTTTTAAATATTGCCACCTTTCAAAATGGTCAAGGTTCCAAAAAATCCCCAAGACCCACCAAGAGGTCCAATGGGGTACGTCTGTGCCACAAAAGTGAGGGAAGAACAATTGCCCTATAGTCACACCTGTTATCTCAAGAAGTTTGGCAAACTGATTGATCAATATTCAAATCTTTTTCCATATGCAGACTTCATCTAGTGACTGCAAATTTCAAGGTACTTGTGCCATCTGAACACTTCCTTCTTTCAATTTGCCACCTTTCCTTAGCTCATGACATGTTAAGGACCGACTTTCCATTATTGATCACCCCCTTTTTCGACTGCTACCCATTCCCACTTTACCAAATAACGACTGACATCGGTGTGGAGTAGTTGGCCTTGCGGCCTATTTATTTAACAAAACTAAAATTAACATAAATAACCATTTTCAATAAATAACTTTTTACACAACTTTAAACCTCCTGGTGGTCTGAGAGACCACAACTCCAATTGGCCACTGGGACAATAACTGTTTAACTTCGGCCTCAGACGCAAACGCAGACTCAGAGGCAGTACACCTGTCCGCAGTGACCTACACGTTAACTCCTTCCTGGTCAACCCGCGTTGACTGAAAGGTACCCGTATCCCCATAGGCGTGCGCACAGGGTGTGCCAGGTGTGCCTGGGCACACCCTTATCACCATGTGTGGTGCAGATTGCATTGAAATATACTGCATTAAACGTGCACTAACACACAGGAAAATACAGCATTAAACGGCACATAACACACCGAAATATACAACGTTAAACGTGCACTAATGCACAGAAATATGCTGCATTAAATGTGCAGCAACACACTGGAATATACTGCGTTAAACATGCAGTAATGCACAGACATATACTGCGTTAAGTGTGCAGTAACACACAGAAATAGACCCCTGATATTTCACCAAAGCACCCTAATGGGGCTCCTAAATAAAATAAAATAAATATATAATAAAAATAAAAAACTACCAACACTGTCCACTGCCCTACTGACACCATCCACCGCTCTGCTGACACCATCAGTATACTGTATATACACATGCAAATATGTTTGAGTTTTGGGGTGCACACCCTAATGCAATAGGCTGTGCACACCTATGTGTATCCCCCATATCACCTATGGGTACAACAGTTTGTCTTAAAACTTCCTGCCTTTCTTCCTCTCCAGAAACCCCAAACACCGCCACCCCCCCCCCCCTTCCGCTCGCCTACCACATGGGATGGTGGGTCGGACGCTTCACCTTGCTGTTAAAATGGAGGAGTAACGCTACGTCACTTCCTCCCTCCAGGCTAGTATTAGACCGCCCCTCCTTTCCCCTTAGCTACTTCTCTTCCCTTAAAGCGGCACTGCTCATTAACCCCCAGCCACTCCTATTAACTTAAAGCGGCCACAGCCTTAAAAACCTTGCTTCCTAGCGGTCCCTCCCTGTCATGCCATCCCTCCTCCTATCGGTTCCCTCTCAGCTCTGGGACTCTCTATATCAAAAATGACACCGTATAACCAGGGAAGATCAAAAATTTTAAATGATCTATCCCAAGGGATTGATCATTTTAAGGTATTGCGCCTCACTGGCAACAGAGTAAGTAGCCAAATTGAAAGAAGGAAGTGTTCAGATGTCACAAGTACCTTGAAATTTGCAGTCACTAGATGAAGTCTGCATATGGGAAAATATTTTAATATTGATCAATCAGTTTGCCAAACTTCTTAAGATAACAGGTGTGACTGTAGGGCAATTTATCTTCCCTCACTTTTGTGGCACAGACGTACCCCATTGGACCTTTTGGTGGGTCTTGGGGATTATTTGAAACCTTGACCATTTTGAAAGGTGGTAATGTTTTTAAAAAAAGGTCCTACAAAAGCTCCAGAAGAAGCCACATTTATGGTGAAACATGTAGAGGCAACCATTCTTTTGTATTGGAACCACTGGGCCGTTCTTTGGCCTAACTGTATAAGTAGTTTTATACTGTTTATGTACTAATACATTTTCTATTTTTTCTATAATTGATTTCTGATTTTCTTGCACCTCAAAACTTCACTATTTGCCCCTTTGGCAATTCACTAAGAGTTAATTAATGGCAAATAAAATGCGGTAAAGTAGAGCTTGCATTAAAATCGTTTTAAAGTGCAAGTCACTAAGAATTTTGCATTAATTAACGAATGCAGTGTTTATTCGATTAAGCAGTAATTATTGCATTTTTTCATGTTTTAATTTATCACCGACCACCGCATCCTTAACAGATAACTCATCAGCTGCCAGTGGGTTCCCCCGCTGACAGCTGAATGTTAAAAAAAATGCTGCTAATAAAAATTATGGAAAAAAAATAGCGTGGGTTCCCCCCTCCTCAATCATTTTAAGGGGAACCCCATGCCAAAAAAAAACAGTGAGACCCCCCAAAATCCACACCAGACCCTTATTCGAGCATGCAGGGCAGCAAGCCCTCCTCACTCCAAAGAACCTTTTCCTCATGTTGATGGGGACAAGGGGACTCTATTCCCACAAACCTGGGCTGTGGTTGTGGGGGTCTGCGGGCGGGGGGATTATCGGAATCTGGAAGCCCCTTTATCTTTTTATTTTTGCAGGTCTGGCGGTGGCGGCAGCATCGTGACTGACATTCACTGGGGGGGCCCGGATCTGGGGGCCCCCTTGTTTAAGGGGGCTTCCAGATTCTGATAAGCCCCCCGCAGACCCCCACAACTACAACCCAGGGTTGTTGGGAAGAGGCGCTTGTCCCCATCTACATGGGGACAAGGTGCTATGGGGGGGAACCCCCTGCATCCCAAAGCACTCCCTCTATGTTGAGGGCAGGTGGCCTGGTATGGTTCAGGAGAGGGGCACTCATCCACCCCCCACTTTCCTGACCTGCCAGGGTGCATGCTCGGATAAGGGTCTGGTATGGATTTTGGGGGCCCCACAGCGTTTATTTATAAAAATGGCGTGAGGTAACTCTTATAATCCATACCAGACTCAAAGGGCCTGGTATGCACTGGGAGGGAGACCCCACGCTTTTTTTTCATAATTTTTCATTCCGGCATGTTTTGTTTTACATTCAGCTGTCGGCAGGAAACTTGTTGACAGCTGATGAGTCATCCGTTGTTAAGGACACAGCAGCCGGCTTCCTAGCCCTTGCCTTAGCAACCATCTATTTGGGGGAGGGACCTCCAGGCTGTTTCTGACAAATACTGCATGTGAACCCTGGTCATAAATATTGCATGTTTTTTTACTATGTCCTGTTTGTGAATTGGACTCAAAGTGATTGTAAAGGATAATTTTTAATTTTTTTTAAATAACAAATATGTCATACTTACCTCCACTGTGCAGCTCGTTTTGCACAGAATGGCCCTGAACATCCTCTTCACATTAGATAACCCCCTAGGAGAAGCGCCCTCCTGTGGGGTTACCTAGCGGGCGTGCTCCCGAGTCCACAGACACAAATGCCAGACTCAGCCCCGCCCCCCAGCGCCCGCGTCATTGGATTGACAGCAGTGGCAGCCAATTGCTGCGCTGCTATCAATCTATCCAATCAAGAGCCAGGACTCCATGGAGAGAAGGACGGCGCATCCCTGCCGAGGAAATGAAGGGGTAAGTAAAACGGGGGGCTGGTGACTGCTAGGTGTTTTGTCACCTTAATGTATAGGATCGTTTTTTTTTTTTTGTCAATTTGACTTTATTTACCACATGCAATAATTTATGCAAATTAGTCATGTGACTGTTATTGCATGCGGTAAACGTTAGTGAATTGACCCCTTTGTTCAAAATCAGGGACAGTCCCTTGAAGTCAGGGGCAGTTGGAAGCTATCCTATTTGTTCTGTGGGGCTCAGCTCCACTGTAGGTAACTGCTTCTCACCTTTCTAAGGACCTTTCAAATTGGAGGATGCTTGATCCTTAAACCTGCAGCCCATTATGCTATTGCTCTGATCTATCTTTCTCATGCATACTTACAAACTGTCCTGGATTTGCCATGACAGTCCCTTTTTTAGGATAGCTCTCCCACGGTGCCTGAGATTGTGTCCCGGGAAGCAGTGGTGGTTGGTGCTCTACTTTATGGGGGGCCAATAAGGTCGCTTCTCCTCTCAGCCAATCAGGAGAAGTTGTAGGATGGAAGACAATAGCGAATATTAATTTCCTTTTGTCACACAAGTGGGTGGGCTCAGGGTGCAGCGCTCTGCGCCCCAAGCCCACCCTTTTTAAAAGCCAATTAGAGCTTCAGGCTCTAATCATGTGCTTCAAAAAAAAAACATTGAAATCCATGCCTCCGGTGCCCTGCATAAAGATTAGGGGACGGGCGCATGGATTGGGGGGCTGCACCCCTAATGGAGCAGCCGCCACTGCCAGGAAGTGAGCTCCACCTCTCCTAGACATGAATGAATAAATTACCGTATTTTCCATCGTATAAGACGACTTTTTGGATGCAAAAAAATGCATCCAAAGTCAGGGGTCGTCTTATACGCCGAGTACGGTCTCCGTGCAGCTGCGATCGTTCATGATTTGAAAGCCGCGCCGTCTTCTGTGATAGGCGGAACACAAATCTTCCCAGCAGCGCCTCTGTTCTGTGTTCCGCCTATCACGGATGCCTTCTCATCCTCGGACGAGATGAGAAGGCATCCGTGATTGGCGGAACACAGAACAGAGGCGCTACTGGGAAAATGTGTGTTCCGCCAATCACAGGACACGCTGAGAAGACGGCGCAGCTTTGAAATCATGGACGCTCGCACCAGACGGAGACTGTCACCGGCCTGCAAAACGTGAGTGATGGCACAGTGGGGGGGGAAGTGGGGGCAAGTGATGGCACTGTGGGGGCAAGTGATGGCACTGTGGGGGCAAGTAATGTGATGGCACTGTGGGGGCAAGTAATGTGATGGCACTGTGGGGGCATGTAATGTGATGGCACTGTGGGGGCATGTAATGTGATGGCACAGTGGGGGCATGTAATGTGATGGCACTGTGGGGGCATGTAATGTGGGGGCAAGTAATGGCACAGTGGGGGCATGTAATGGCACAGTGGGGGCATGTAATGGCACAGTGGGGGCATGTAATGGCAAAGTGGGGGCATGTAATGGCACAGTGGGGGCATGTAATGGCACAGTGGGGGCATGTCATGTAATGGCACAGTGGGGGCATGTAATGGCACAGTGAGGCATGTAATGGCATAGTGAGGCTTGAAAAAAGCCTGTTTCTGTCAGCGGTTGTTTCTGTCAGCGGTTGTTCTGGCTACCCCTCGGCTTCCAGAAAGACTAGTAGGAAGGGGGTAGTCTTATACGGCGAGTATATCCCAAAACCAACATTTTTCCTGGAAAATTAGGGGGTCGTCTTATACGCCGGAAAATACGGTAAGTCACCTTGGTAGGCAGTACACAGGAGATTATATTCAGACAGTGCAGCTCTGCCTCATGCCCTGAATTCCATGGAGCGATTTCTGCCTTGTTTTCATGAATGCAATACTTTTGTACTTTGTAACAATAAATCTATTTCCGTGAGCACTATGTTTCTTCCATAGGTGTGCGCAGCCTATTGCATTAGGGTGTGCACCCTAAAGCTCAAACACACATGCATGTGTATGTGTCTACATTTATGTGACCCGGGACACTGACCTCCCTGCCGCCACAGTGAAAGAAAAAGCATAGATACTTCTCTTATGGCAGAGCAGATAAGGGGTAGATCTTTCATATGTTCCTGCTGCTACACAGAGCAATTATGACTAATGTGCATGGGGTGATTAGGGTGTGCCTGGGCACACCCAGCACACAATGTGCGCACGCCTATGGTTTCTTCTCTGTCTTTCTTGAACCTGGCTGCTTGGTAAATTCCTGAGTGGCTGGGTCTGCTGATCAGCCTGCAGTGTTTGGTCCTGTAATTAAAGGTATGATGCCCTTAGTCACAATGAGTAGGCTGAGGTTCTTGTCTTACAGATGTTTAATGCACATATCAAGTTCTTACACCGACACATACATCAACACCTTAGAACAGGGGGTCTCCAAACTGCGGCCTGGCGGCCTTCACTAGCCTTCATCGGGACCTTGGAGCACTATTGCCCCCAATGACATAAGGCACTATTCCTCCCACTAACACCAACAATGGGGCACTATTTTTTCCACTAATACCAATAACGGGGCACTACTCCCCCTCCTACTGACCTCCAACACTGAGGCCATGTTTATGTTTACTGATGCTCGGCCCAGGGCATTTTCTACCCGCACTGGCCAGAATCCGGCCCCCCTAAAGTCTGAAAATAAACTGGCTCCTTGTTTGAAAAGTTTGGAGACCCCTGCCTTAGAACTAAATAAAAAGAACAACTATGAAGGACAAATCATCAGACATACAGTGAATTATATTTAAAACAAACATGACTTATAACTAATAACTAGACAGAAATAAATCTACATACCACTTTTTCCTGCTTGTGAGCTAAGAGAGGGGGTTTGTAGCTTGAAGATTCTTAGTCAGATGGATTATTTTACACACAAAAAAATAGGTGTATAGTGCAAGTGTGCTCATTACTTTGCTCCTAAACCCACTTGGTGTATACTGCAAGTGTGCTCATTACTTTGCACCTAAACCCACTTGGTGTATACTGCAAGTGTGCTCATTACTTTGCACCTAAACCCACTAGGTGTATACTGCAAGTGTGCTCATTACTTTGCACCTAAACCCACTTGGTGTATACTGCAAGTGTGCTCATTACTTTGCACCTAAACCCACTTGGTGTATACTGTAAGTGTGCTCATTACTTTGCACCTAAACCCATTTGGTGTATAGTGCAAGTGTGCTCATTACTTTGCACCTAAACCCATTTGGTGTATAGTGCAAGTGTGCTCATTACTTTGCACCTAAACCCATTTGGTGTATAGTGCAAGTGTGCTCATTACTTTGCACCTAAACCTACTTGGTGTATAGTGCAAGTGTGCTCATTACTTTGCACCTAAACCCATTTGGTGTATAGTGCAAGTGTGCTCATTACTTTGCACCTAAACCTACTTGGTGTATAGTGCAAGTGTGCTCATTACTTTGCACCTAAACCCATTTGGTGTATAGTGCAAGTGTGCTCATTACTTTGCACCTAAACCCACTTGGTGTATACTGCAAGTGTGCTCATTACTTTGCACCTAAACCCACTAGGTGTATAGTGCAAGTGTGCTCATTACTTTGCACTAGGGTTGTCCTGCTACCGATACTAGTATCGCTATCGGGACCGATACTGAGCATTTGCGCGAGTACTTGTACTCGCGCGCAAATGCTCCCGATGCTTCACCTGATACTTTTTTTTTTCCAGAGAGAGAGGGGGCGGAGAGCGGAGCAGAGCAGTCCTCAAAGAGAAAGCCAAGCCCTTCCAGTATCGGTAATCGGTATCGGCGAGTACATGAAAAAAAGTATCGGTACTTGTACTCGGTCCTAAAAAAGTGGTATCGGGACAACCCTACAAAAAATCCTTTAAACCTTGGTTAGACAGTACTTTTCCATCTCTAGAAAAACAGGAAGCTAGCATGTAATAATGCATGATGGGGGAAATAAATGAACAAGTAAGCACACATGCGCCACCTGAGGAAATTAACATTATAGTCACAGAAATTGTGTGTACTGTATGCCAGTACAAAAGGTGTGAGTGTACCCAAAGGGGATGGTGGAGTTTTTTTCACCTGGAAGTGCATGACATCACTGATTTTGCAAGTATTTGGACTGTTTGGACTTATCACAGAAGTTTCAGTGTTTTATGTATTGAGAGAATACAGCAATTGTAATATCAGCCAAGCCATAAGGCTGTAATATAAAGGTAAAAAAAAATAAGCTTTTAAAAAAAAATTCCAATAGTGCTAGAGCACCAATTAGCATTGGAACCGTAGCGCTTTAGCGCTTGATACGCCAGGCAACAGGTATCGGAACACCAGCTCCAATGGGTGCTAACAACATGATAAACCAAGTGTTATAAAGACAGAAAGTAAAGTTTTTTCACAAATCCTTTATTAAAAAAAAACAATAAAAAACAATGTCCTCCGATGTACATCCATCTTATGCCACCCGCCACACCCGAAAAAAGAAAAAAAAAACTCTGGCCTTGTCAAACGTTACCCACGGCTTCCTGCTCCAACTAATTCTGAAACACGAAACACATTCCGATATGAAATTAGTAAAATAACGAATATATCTGAAACAAAACAAATATAATTTTTCCGTTCTTCACATTATTCTCTACATGTATAAAGTCCAGAATTTATAAAGCTTGCCTGAACTATCAGAAAAATTGAGTGGAGAGCTGAAGTTACACACTGCAGAGCTTAGTGAGGAGAGCTCTGGCAGCTGATTGGAGAGAAGGGACACACCCCCTTAGCACACAGGAGCAGAGCCAAGGCTGTAATGTTTCATTAGTGCTAGTTCACACCAGATGCAGTTCTATGCGCTTTTTTTCTGCACTAAAAATGCATACACAGTGTTTTCCATGTATTCCAATGGCTCTAGTTCACACCAGTGCAGTCAGTTCCAGTCAGTTTCTGGTGCAGAAAAAAAAAAGTAGGGCATGCTGCATTTTTTCTGCACAGAACTGTACTGGAACCTAGCAAATTGTATCAAATTCACTGGAACTGCGCGTGGTGCGAACTGTAAGCAAAAACTGTGCATGCATTTTTAGTGCAGAAAAAAGTGCACAGAACTAGAGGTCGACCGGTATGGGTTTTTCTCTGGCCGATGCCGATATTTCGAAATTTTTAGATTTTTTTTTGAGGCGATTTAAAAAAAAAATTTCCCTTCATCTCATAAAATCTAACAGTTAGACCCCTTTCACACTGGGGTGTTTTTCAGTCGCTATTGGGCTAAAAATAGCACCTGTAAAGGGCCTGCAAAACGGCTCCCCTGAAGTCTCAGTATGAACGCCCAAGGGCTTTCACACTGAGGCGGTGCGCTGGCAGGACGTTAAAAAAAGTCCTGCAAGCAGCATCTTTGGAGCGGTGTATACTGCTCCTCCACCACTCCTGCCCATTGAAATGAGTGGGCACTGCTGCCGAAGTGCCTGCAAAGCGCTTCTGCAGCGGTGCTACACGGGCACATTTAACCTCTTCATCGGCCGCTTGCTGGGTATAAACGCACTGCTAGCAGCTAAATAGCGCCTGCCCGCTCCAGTGTGAAAGGAGCGGAGTTCCACCGAAAAAAAAAAAATGTCAGCAGCTACAAATACTGCAGCTGCTGACTTTTAATACATGGACACTTACCTGTCCAGGGCGCCCGCGATGTCCGCACCCGAAGCCGATCTCTCCCTCGGCTCTCGGGTGCTGCCTCAGCCATCTTCTGTAAGGGAATCAGGAAGCAGGCACAAAAACAGGTAATCAAAACTTTTGGACAAAGAAAAGAAAAAGGGGCTAACTTTACTGTTTAGTTTTTTTTTTATTCATTAACCACTTGATACCCGCCCACCGTGAAATGACGGCGGGCGGAATGCTCTATTGTTCTGACACGGGCACCGTTGCGTCACTGGGAACACAGTGCGTGTGCCCGGCGGCCGCGATGGCCGCTGGGCACCCGCGATTGCCCAGTAACTGAGCAGGGACGTGGAGCTCTGTGTGTAAACACAGAGCTCCACATCCTGTCAGGGAGAGAGGAGACCGATCTGTGTCCCTTGTACATAGGGACACAGATCGGTCACCTCCCCCAGTCAGTCCCCTCCCCCTACAGTTAGAACACACCCAGGATACACATTTAACCCCTTCCCGTCCCCTAGTGGTTAACCCCTTCCCTGCCAGTCACATTTATACAGTAATCAATGCATATTTATAGCACTGTTCACTGTATAAATGTGAATGGTCCCAAAAATGTGTCAAAAGTGTCCGATGTGTCCGCTATAATGTCGCAGTCCCGAAAAAAAACGCAGATCGCTGCCATTCCTAGTAAAAAAAAAAAAAAAAAAATCATTATTTCCCCTATTTTGTAGGCAATATAACTTTTGCGCAAACCAGGTTATTGCAAATTTTTTTTTTTTTTTTGGGAGCCACGTCGCAGGACCGCGCAATTGTCAGTTAAAGCAACGCAGTGCTGGAAGCTAAAATCTCATCTGGGCAGGAAGGGGGTGTATGTGCACAGTAGGCAAGTGGTTTAAGTGTATTTTTTCCCCAAAAATTGCGTTTGAAAGACCGCTGCGCAAATACCGTGTGACATAAAATATTGCAACAACCGCTATTTTATTCCCTAAGGTCTCTGCTAAAAAAGTATATATATATAATGTTTGGGGGTTCTAAATGATTTTCTAGCAGAAAATACAGGGGCCCGGATCCACAAAGCACTTATGCCGACGTACGCCACGTAAGTCTAACTATGCGCCGTCATATCTGTGCGCCGTGCCCACAATCTTGGATACGCCTAAAAATAGGCTTCCAACGACCGACGTAACTTGCCTACGCCGTCGTATCGTGGGCGCATATTTATGCTGGGCGCATTTTCCGCTCCCATTGATTTTCTATGCACATATGCAAATGAGGGAGATACGCCGATTCACAAACGTAGTTGCGCCCGGCGCATAATATACGCGGTTTGCGTAAGTCGTACGTCCGGCGTAAAGTTATTCCCCATATAGGAGGCGCAACTCATGCAAAGGTATGGACCAGGGAACACAGCCGTCGTTTTTTACGTCGTTTACGTAGTACGTGAATAGGGCTGGGCGTAGGTTACGTTCACGTCGTAGGCAGTGATCCGTCGTATCTTAGGGAGTAGTTCCGGCGTGTTTTCTGCACATGCGCACTGGGATGCGTCCACGGGACGGCGCATGCGCCGTTAGTTTTAAGTACTTCTATGGCGCTTGGCCCATCATTTGCATGGGGTCACGCCTCATTAGCATGGCTCACGCCCACTTCCACCTACACTGGCTGACGCCGAGGAAACCCAGCGTAGATTTGAGAGCGAGTGGGAGCACTGGCTTCCTGAATACTGTGCTTGCCTCTCTGCTCTGCTTCGGCGTAGCGTATATTAGATACGCTATGCCCGCATAAATATGCGCCGATGTATGTGAATCCGGGCCTTAGTCTTTAAATGGTTAAACTGAGAACTTCTACACACGGAATTCAGCTCATTGATAAGTAGCAACATTGTATTCTTTTCTCAAACTTGGCAGGCTGCCCAGAGACAAGTCGCTCCACGGAAATTTCAGGCAACTTGCAAATGACTTCTGTATCATAGAAGTCAATGCAAGTCGCGCTGAAGTAAATCGGCTTTTTTTTTTAAAACAATTGGCAGATTAATTTTAAAAGTGCCAAAAATCGGCTGATATATCGGTCGACCACTACACAGAACTGCATGTGGTGTGAACTGGCCCTTAAAGTGGAGTTCCAACCAAAAATGTAACTTCCACTTTTTGGAATCCTCCCCCCTCCAGGGTCACATTTGGCACCTTTCAGGGGGGAGGAGGGAACAGATACTTGTGTAATACAGGTACTTGCTCTCACTTCCGGGCATAGATCACCTCGGTGATCAAGGTGACCAACGCTACTTCCTGCACCTACAATGTCCTCCCCGGCTGTCTTCTGGGAGACACACATGTCCCAGAAGACAGCAGGGACCAGTGAGGATGCGCAGCACGACTCGCGCATGCGCAGTAGGGAGCCACAAGACTTCACTTCCTGATTCCCCTACCGAGGGTGGCAGCGGCAGCCACCGAGAGCCGAGCGACTGATTGGCTTTGGCTGCCGTCATCGCGGGCACCCTGGACAGGCAAGTGTCCATTTATTAAAAGTCAGCAGCTGCAGTATTTGTAGCTGCTGGCTTTTAATTATTTTTATTTTTTTGGCGGACCTCCGCTTTAAGCATAAATCACTTTTCTGGGATTAAACTGTTTCTCAGCTTTTTAGAACAGGGGTCTCCAGATTACAGCCCAAGGGTCAAATATTGCCCACTGCAAGATTTTGTCTGGCCCTCTGATATAAGAGGGACTCTGATAGGCATCCTAATGTAAGGAAGGACTCTGATGTGGCTCTCATGTAATGGTAACTCTAATTTAAGGGGGACTTTTATGTAAGGGGATATTGACAGGCACTCTGATATAAAGCGAGACTCAAAATTATTTGGATTTTTTTTTCTTTTGTGAGGGGAATTTTAGGATGTTTCTTTGCTGAATCCCACCATTTTGTTGTAGTGTCAGCCATCTTACAGATGTTTTTATTATAAGCTATTAATAAAGGTACATGGTACCACTTGGTAAACATGTTTTCAAAGAAAAATATTGCTGTATCATGTCTGTAAGTGATAAGGGGAATTTTCCAGAAACAGCTAAAATAATTCTGTAAAGTCATGAGCCAAGGTATGCGGTTGACATGGGCATTCATGTGACTAAATAAATAGTGCCCTGGGATTGGATGGAAATCATTTATGTAACTGATATAATGACCAATGATGTGTGATTTGTTTTATCTCCATTGTAGAACTATACGATCAATGGGACTGGTCGGGGGATGTTTTGCCTGTAAGCTGACCTCCCCACATGTGTGTTAAATAAAAATCTTATCTGAGGTGAAGCTACTCACAGATTATTGCGGTTTGCTTGGGGAGAATCCCTATTCACTTTATTTAACAGAATTTTTGTATCTGTTGTTCTAAATCATATTACGCTGATCTCCAGGTAAAACTTAGTAATTCATTTAAATTTGATTCACTCATTTATAAAACACATTTTTTCAGCCTGTGAATATTTGTAAAATATATGATGTGGTCCTCATACTAAAAAGCCTGTCTTAACCACTTCCTTACTGGGCACGTATACCCCTTCCTGACCAGGTGAAATTTCAGCTTCTGGCACTGCGTCGCTTTAACTGACAATTGCGCGGTCGTGCGATGTGGCTCCCAAACAAAATTGGCGTCCTTTTTTCCCCACAAATAGAGCTTTCTTTTGGTGGTATTTGATCACCTCTGCGGTTTTTATTTGTTGCGCCATAAACAAAAAAAGAGCGACAATTTTGAAAAAAAGTCAATATTTTTTACTTGTTACTATAATAAATATCCCCATTTTTTTTTTTCTCAGTTTAGGCCGATCCGAATTCTTCTACATATTTTTGGTAAAAAAAAAAAATCGCAATAAGCGACTGGTTTGCGCAAAAGTTATAGCGCTTACAAAATAGGGGACAGAATTATTATTCATTTTTATTATAATTTTTTTTTACTAGTAATGGCGGCGATCTGCGATTTTTATTGGGACTGCGACGTTATGGCGGACACATCGGACACTTTTGACACATTTTTGGCGCCATTCACATTTATACTGCGATCAGTGCTATAAAAATGCACCGATTACTGTATAAATGTGACTGGCAGTGAAGGGGTTTACACTAAGGGGGCATGGAAGGGGTTAAATGTATTCCCTGGGTGTGTTCTAACTGTGGGGGGAGGGGGGTGACTGGGGGAGGTGACCGATGCTGTGTCCCTCTGTACAAGAGACACAGATCAGTCTCCTCTCTCCCTGACAGGACGTGGAGCTCTGTGTTTACACACAGAGCTCCACGTCTTGTCCCTGTAGCCGCCGATCGCGAGTGCCTGGCGGACATCGCGGCCGCCAGGCACGCGCATCTGTATCTCAGGAATGCGGCGGGCACGCGCGCGCCCTCTAGTGGCCTGGAAGAGCGGAGGACGCATATATGCGTCCTGTTAGAGATTTAGAACCACCCTGCGGCCGCACATATTCGTAAGGCCGTCGGGAAGTGGTTAAGGGCCGTACGCACAGGCCGAATATCGGGCGGCATCGGAGGGTTCAATAGAAACTGGCCCGTGTGTACGGCAGTCAGTCTGACAGAAGCTGGCCGAAAAAGGAGCATGACGGAAAAAGGTCTGCTGATTGGCATCTGATCAGCGCTTTTAGCCAATGCTTTGCTTAGCTTCAACTTTTCTTCAAAAATTATAACCCATGTAGCTTTAGTGGTGCTTCAAAGCGTCTTCAAACGCTCCATAGATGTCTATGGCAAAACTCACTTGAAGCCCCACCGAAGCCTCACCGAAGCCCCACCAAAGGCTCTTTGAAGCCACATTGAAGCTCCACCAAAGCCTCATCGAAGCCCCACTGAAGCCCCACCGAAGCCTCATCGAAGCACTAAGCAAAAGCAAGGTGTAAACAGGACTGTAAGCTAACCATTTTATTTAGTGACAGGAGCTTTGACTGGCATTCAGAGAGCTTTAACCACTTAAGACCCGGACCTTTAGGCAGCTAAAGGACCCGACCAGGTCTTGCGATTCGACACTGTGTCGATTTAACAGACAATTGCGCGGTCGTGCGACGTGGCTCCCAAACAAAATTGGCGTCCTTTTTTTCCCCACAAATAGAGCTTTCTTTTGGTGGTATTGTATCACCTCTGCTGTTTTTATTTTTTGCGCTATAAAGAAAAATAGAGCGACAATTTTGAAAAAAAAATCAATATTTTTAACTTTTTGCTATAATAAATATCCCCCAAAAATATATAATTTTTTTTTTATTTTCCTCATTTTAGGCCGATACGTATTCTTCTACCTATTTTTGGTAAAAAAAAACGCAATAAGCGTTTATCGGTTGGTTTGCGCAAAATTTATAGCGTTTACAAAATAGGGGATCATTTTATTGCATTTTTATAAAAAAATTTACTACTAATGGCGGCGATCAGCGTTTTTTTTCGTGACTGCGACATTATGGCGGACACTTCGGACAATTTTGACACATTTTTGGGACCATTGTCATTTTCACAGCAAAAAATGCATTTAAAATGCATTGTTTACTGTGAAAATGACAATTGCAGTTTGGGAGTTAACCACAAGGGGGCGCTGAAGGGGTTATGTATGACCTAATATGTGTTTCTAACTGTAGGGGTGTGTGGCTGTAGGTGTGACGTCATCGATTGTGTATCCCTATAAAAGGGATCACACGATCGATCACGGCGCCACAGTGAAGAACGGGGAAGCTGTGTTTACACACAGCTCTCCCCGTTCTTCAGCTCCGGGGACCGATCGCGGGACTCCAGCGGTGATCAGGTCCAGGGGTCCCGCAGTCCCGGTCACGGAGCTTCGGACCGGGTCGCGGGCGAGCGCCGCGCGTGCGCGCCCGCGACCCATGGCTGGGCACTAGCAGAGGACGTACCTGTACGTGCATGTGCCCAGCCGTGCCATTCTGCCGACGTAAATGTGCAGGAGGCGGTCCTTAAGCGGTTAACAAAGTGTGTCCGAAGCCATGTTTTGAAGCAAGTGTAAAATAGCCGTTAATGTGTGTTGAAGCCAAAGCAAGTGTAAATGAGCCCAGGGGGCCAGATTCACAAATGGGATACGACGGCGTTTCTCCTGATACGCCGTCATATCTCTGTTTCTATCTATGTGACTGATTCATAGAATCAGTTACGCATAGATAGCCAGAAGATCCGACAGGTGTAATTGTTTTACACTGTCGGATCTTAGGATGCAGTACCGCGGCCGCTGCTGGGGGGAGTTTGCGTCGTAAACCAGCGTCGGGTATGCAAATTAGCAGTTACGGCGGATCCACAACGGTTTTTCGCATTCGCTACGTCGCCGCTAGTCAAGTTTCCCGTTGCAAAGTTACACTTTTTTTTTGGTGCCTTAACTTTAGTCAGCAAGTGTATTGTTGTCTAAAGTATGGCCGTCGTTCCCGCGTCAAAATGTAAAAATCAACGTCGTTTGCGTAAGCCGTCCGGGAATACGGAAGTACGCTACGCGCGTCGCCGTTCAAAAAAATGACGTCACGGCGCGCAAAGCACGGCGGGAGTTCGGAAACGGAGCATGCGCGGTAGGTCCGGCGTGGGAGCGCGCCTAATTTAAATGGCACACGCCCATTTAAATTGGCCCGCCTTACGCCGGAGGCAGCGGGCGTAGTTTTCATCGCAAGTGCTTGGTGAATCAGGCACTTGCGATGAAAAATTGCGGCGGTGTAACTTATCTAGGATAAGTTACGCCGCCGCGATTCTACGTGAATCTGGCCCTTAGTGTCTACCAGACTTTAGAATAAATATCCATACACCCCATACTAGTGTGTGAAAACTTACATTCTTTTAACTGCGGAGAGGAGAGGATGCAAGTATAGTGTTACAGTACATTAGTCAAAGCTACTCTTTACCTCCACTGTCCATCTGATATGAAACGTACATTTTTGTGCATTAGATGATAGGCATAGCCAAAATGAACCTGGTTACATACTACAGACAGCTATACTCAAGGCTGCCAATAAGAGGGTACTACCGGTCCTCTTGTATGGGGCCCAGGCACACAGGGGGGCCCAGGCAAGACAGGGAGGATGAATGGTGTGGTGGGGGGCAATTACAGGAATGATGCCCTTGCTAACACTGTACAGGCCACAGCACCCATGTTACTGAGCCTCAATACCTCATTTACACACAAAACTTTATTTATTAACGCAATATAGTTATATATTTTAGATTTGGCAGGGATTGTGTAAGATATATTGTGTTTGTGTCCGCTAATAATGATTTTAGTGTATTTAGAGTGAAAAAATTGTTTTGCTATTTTCAGTGGGGGGCTTTCAGGTACTCTGTATGGGGCCCTGTGATTTCTAACAGCAGCCCTGTCTATACTTCTCAAAGTTTGATCCATACATGTTGTTTTTTGTTGGCTTTTACTAAAGACTAGTAATATACTCCAAAATCCAATTTAACAAGCATTGACATGTCTTGATTCCCTATAATTGCATTAAGCTGCATTGTTCTGTTGTTTGTAGCAAAGGCAGATCTATTTTGCTCTCTAAAAAAAGATTTATTCCAGGGGAATGAAAATAATTCATCATACAAACACAGAACATAATAAGTACTGTAAAGTCAACTAAAATGAACCTTACAATATATTTAGTACTAGATTCACGTACAAGAAAGTAGATAATACATTTAGGTGAGCTGCCACCATCAGATTTAAGGCTTCCAACAAATTTCGGTGCTTTCGTTTCCTCAAGATAAAGTCTGAACACAATTTACTGGCTAGGTGTTTACTCTTCAAAGCCATAAATCACAGAGTAACATCATTTGTTAGGAAAAGAAGAATAAACGAAAAAAGAAACAAAAAGCCGTACAATGAAAAATTAGGTTAAGTATGTTAAGCCTGTTTTGTAATAAGCATGTAGGTGTGGCCCAGGCTCACTACCCCCGGGGGAAGAGAACTCACACAAAGACTAGAGTTGGGCGAACAGTTCGAGCCAAGCAAAAGTTTGGTCCAAACATTGCCTGTTCGGCGAATTCCCGAATTTGCAGGGCGCTCAGCAGGATGTTCGCCCACCGAGCACCCCCACAATGCACTTAATGCTGGTCATGTGCAAGACTTTGCCCAATCAGGGTACAGAGCCCAATCAGAGCCATGATTGGACAAAGTCATGATGACATTGCCCAATCATGGTTCAGTGCTCATAGTCCCAGGAGTGGAGATAGATAGAGCAGAGCTCTGTTTGCTACTAGCTAGTTAGTGTGTTATTGTGACTCTGAGGCCCCGTACTCACGACCAAACATGTCTGCTGAAACTGGTCCGCAGGCCAGTTTCAGCAGACATGTTTGGTCGTGTGTGGGCGCGAGCGGGCCGAATTCCAGCAAACATTTGCCCGCCGGGCCTTTTCCCAGCAGACAAATATTCCTGGACTTGTTTTAAAACAGTCCGCTGGAATTCTGCCCGCTCGGACATGTACGGTCGTCAGTACAGACCTACCGTACATGTCCAGGCGCCCGCCGTCCCTCGCATGCGTCGAATGACTTCGACGCATGCGTGGAAGCATTTTAAAGGCGGGCCGCCCACGTCGCCGCGTCATTGTCGCGGCGACACCGCGTCATCGACGCGGCAAAACCGCGGACACGCCCCGCGTATTGTTTACGCGCGGACTTCTGTACGATGGTGTGTACAACCATCGTACAGAAGCCCTCTGGCAGACATGTATGGTGAAAACGGTCCGACGGACCGCTTTCACCATACATGTTTGGTCGTGAGTACCCGGCCTGAGTGTAGAGTGTCAGTGTATTGTTAATGTAGTGTGAGTATAGTGTGGGGCAGATCCAGAGAGAACTGGATCCGCGCAGCGTATCAGAGATACGCTACGCCGCATACCTTACCTGGCAGAATTTCAAATCCTCAGCGATTTCGCGCCGTAAGTTACGGCGGCGTAGTGTATTTCTGGCAGCGGAATTCAAATCAGCGATCAGGGGGCGGGTTTCATTTAAATGAAGCGCGTCCCCGCGCCGAATGAACTGCGCATGCGTCGTCCAGAAATTTCCCACCGTGCTTTTCGCGAAATGACGTCGCAACGACGTAATTTTTTGAACTTAGACGTGAGTTACGTCCATCCCTATTCAGTAGAGAGGAGTCACCCTATTCCATTAGCTTGTAGAGCTGTTATGTCCCGGCCCACTTCCCACAGCTCAGCTGTGTGGGCCTTTTTTACAACTTGTGCAGCTGTTCACACTGTTGCAATCTGCAATGTCTGCTGCAAGCAGATCAAGCGTGGCAAAAACACCAACCATTTGGGTACCACATGCTTGCAAAAGTATTTAACTTCCCACCACTCAGCCTTTGGCAAAAGCACCTGAAAGCCACACAAAATTCTGCTCATCCTCACTTCTCACCTTTCAGGTCTACCCCAGCTATATTTCATGACCTCTCAGCAGCCTCAACTGACAGGGATGATGGTAAAGCAAAGGGTGTCACAAGTCCTTGCAAGATGTCTGCCAGCAGCACACCACCAGCTGTAGAGTATAGCAGGCAAATTTCTCTGCCCCAACTCCTATGTCAAAAAAAATACACTCCCTGCCAGTCCATGTGCTGTTACCGGTGGCTCCCGCACGTAAAATCAGTCTGTATGCTGTTAACGGCGGCTCCCGTGCAGTGACATCATCGCATCTCCAGCCAATCACAGTGCCGGAGCCGCGATACCCGGAAGAAACCCCCAGGATGTAAGGTAAGTAATTCATAATGAGCTAGTATGCTATGCATACTATAGCTTATTATGCCTTTGTCTTGCAGGGTTTTTCTTTTTTTTTTTTTTTTTTTTATCAAGGGTTTACAACCACTTTAAGCATCATTATAATCACTGCTCATTTAACCGCTTAATATACATTGAAAGAATGGCACGGCTGGGCACAAGGGCGTTGTAACAGCTCTGGTGAATGGAGTGAACCACAACTGCGGTAGCAAGGATTTCAATGCTCTTCTCTATGTGAGAATTCAGTATTCACTCCACACAAACAGGAGTTTGGGGGTTCTCTACATCATCTTTCTCTTACATAAAGATAGGCGTGGAGCTACTGAGCTTGGACGCATTACAACATGCGACCAGAGCTTAGCGTTTAAAATTATAGCATACAGTTAAAGATTCCAATGCACCTCTATATGCAAGTGATTATCAGTAAGGGACCCCAGGCGTCACTCCACACAAACAGGAGTTTGGGGGTTCTCTACATCATACCACTTAAACATATAGCAATGCATTAGGCCACTAAGGGAGTTGGTATGAGAATACCATCTACCCTTAGCATAGAAAAGTTAAAGCGAACATGTTCAGCAAATTAGGGAAAGGCCCATAAGTGAATTACACTTATGTCAAGCACGTAGTAATTAGGAGTTGTAAAGACAACTAATAGTTGCATATAAGAGGCATATATAGCTCAGGTAATAATAGTTGCATTTGAGAGGCAAATATAGCTGAGGTAATATTAGTTGCATATGAGAGGCAAATATAGCTCAGGTAATAATAGTTGCATTTGAGAAGCAAATATAGCTGAGGTAATAATAGTTGCATATGAGAGGCAAATATAGCTCATGTCATTTTGAGAGTATATGTCACTTTAAGATATTCCTTAGCAAACAGCCATAGCCACAAGCCATAATAAATAACAGCAATTGTTTTAGATGAGAAGTATGCAGCAGATCTTTCTATAGTACTACAAGTGACACAATTGTTACTTATCCATTTGCAGGGCTTCAGTGTAGTAAGTAGGGATTCCGTGGTGTAGAGTGTCAGCAAGAAAGGCCTCAAAGGTTGTCCCCGGCAATGGCACTCTGTTGCAGTAATTGCAACAGGACTAATGCAGAAGTTGCAGGCTGGTCAGTTGTTGCAACATGGGGAGCGATGGCAGCATTATGTTTAGCGTGGCCAAGCTACGGCTGACAATAATAGCACAAGGCCTGTATGGACAGGTACGTCCCCTTTAAGATCCCAGCCGCGGGTCATGCGCGAGCCACTGGCGGTGCGCTCGCAACCCGGTCCTATGCTCCGTGACCACGCCCGCGATACCCGCGAACCCGATCGCTGCCGGTGTCTCGCGATCGGGTCACAGAGCTGAAGAACGGGGAGAGGTAAGTGTAAACAAACCTCTTCATGTGCTTCCTAGCGAGACTGTCACTGATCGACTGTTCCCTGTTATAGGGAACGGCGATCAGTGATGTCACACGCCCAGCCACGCCCCCACACAGTAAGAATCACACATTAGGTCACACTTAACCCCTTCAGCGCCCCCCACAGGTTAACCCCTTCACTGCCAGTGTCATTTTCACCATAATCAGTGCATTTTTATAGCACTGATCGTTGTAAAAATTACAATAGCCCCAAAATGGTGTCAAAAGTGTCCGATGTGTCCGCCATAATGTCGCAGTCACGATAAAAATCGATGATCGCCTCCATTACTAGTAAAAAAAAAAATGCCATAAAACTATCCCATATTTTGTAGACACTATGGGCCAGATCCACAAAAACCTGGCGTAACCTAAAAAATCCCATTTAAGTTACACTGCCTTAAAATTTCTACCTAAGTGCCCGATCCACAAAGCACTTATCTGGAAATTTCAGGCCGTGTAACTAAAATTCCGCCGGCGCAAGGCGTTCCTATTCAAATGGGGCAAGTCCCATTTAAATGAGGCGCGCTCCCACGCCGGCCGTACTGCGCATGCGCGAAGTTACGTTACGCCGAGTTTTGAGGATCGCGCCGGCTTAAAAAAGTTGCGTCGGAAAAAAAAAAAAATGACAGCGTCGCTCGGCATGCATTCCTGAGGGAGAACTCCATGCCAATTTTCAAAGAAAAAACCGGCATGGGTTCACCCCCCAGGAGCATACCAGGCCCTTAGGTCTGGTATGGGTTGTAAGGAGACCCCCCTACGCCGAAAAATCGACGTAGGGGGTCCCCCTACAATCCATACCAGACCCGTATCCAAAGCACGCTACCCGGCCGGTCAGGAAGGGAGTGGGGACGAGCGAGCGCCCCCCCCCCTCCTGAGCCGTGCCAGGCCGCATGCCCTCAACATGGGGGGGTTGGGTGCTCTGGGGCAGGGGGGCGCACTGCGGGCCCCCCCACCTCAGAGCACCCTGTCCCCATGTTGATGAGGACAGGACCTCTTCCCGACAACCCTTGCCGTTGGTTGTCGGGGTCTGCGGGCGGGGGCTTATAGGAATCTGGGAGTCCCCTCAAAGAAGGGGGCCCCCAGATACCGGCCCCCCACCCTAAGTGAATGGATATGGGGTACATCGTACCCCTATCCATTCACCTGTAGGCAAAAAGTTAAAGTTAGTAAACACACAACACAAGGGTTTTTAAAATAATTTATTATTCTGCTCCGGATGCCCCCCCTGTCTTCTTTATTAGCTCTATTAGCAGGGGGGGCTTCTTCTTCCACTCTCCGGGGGTCTTCTTCCAATCTCCGGGGGGGGGTTTCTTCTTCCGCTCTCCGGGGGGGGGCTTCTCCGCTCTCCGGGGGTCTTCTTCCATCTTCTCCCCTCTTCCGCTGTTGACTCGGCGAACCCCGGTTCTTCTGCAGATGTCCGGTGCCTTCTTCTTCAGCGCTGGCTGCCTGCTATCTTTGTGTGTTAGCTCAATTTCTAACAGGCAGCCGGCGCGGTCTTCTGTGACGTCAGGGTCTTCTCTTCTGTTCTTCTCCCCTCTTCCGATGTTGCCTCGTCGCCTCTTGTCGCTGTAATGATGGAAGCGCGCCTTGCATCCCATTTATATAGGCATCACCGTCCCATCATGCTTCGGTAGGTACCCCGGAGAGCGGAGAAGCCCCCCCCGGAGAGCGGAAGAAGAAACCCCCCCCGGAGAGTGGAAGAAGACCCCCGGAGAGTGGAAGAAGAAGCCCCCCCTGCTAATAGAGCTAATAAAGAAGACAGGGGGGGCATCCGGAGCAGAATAATAAATTATTTTAAAAACCCTTGTGTTGTGTGTTTACTAACTTTAACTTTTTGCCTACAGGTGAATGGATAGGGGTACGATGTACCCCATATCCATTCACTTAGGGTGGGGGGCCGGTATCTGGGGGCCCCCTTATTTGAGGGGACTCCCAGATTCCTATAAGCCCCCGCCCGCAGACCCCGACAACCAACGGCAAGGGTTGTCGGGAAGAGGTCCTGTCCTCATCAACATGGGGACAGGGTGCTCTGAGGTGGGGGGGCCCGCAGTGCGCCCCCCTGCCCCAGAGCACCCAACCCCCCCATGTTGAGGGCATGCGGCCTGGCACGGCTCAGGAGGGGGGGGGGTCGCTCGCTCGTCTCCACTCCCTTCCTGACCGGCCGGGTAGCGTGCTTTGGATACGGGTCTGGTATGGATTGTAGGGGGACCCCCTACATCGATTTTTCGGCATAGGGGGGTCTCCTTACAACCCATACCAGACCTAAGGGCCTGGTATGCTCCTGGGGGGGAACCCATGCCGGTTTTGTTTTTACAAATTGCCGTGGAGTTCTCCCTCGGGAATGCATACCAAATGCCGTCGCTGGAATGGGCTTTTACATGGTGTGACTAGTTTACACTTTGTAACACCAGCCCTAGTTTTACACTTGCAAACTAAAACTTACGGCGAAAAAACGAAGCTGGAAAGCTTTGTGGATCGCCTTAAGTGCTAATTTGCATACTAGAAACGGCATTTCGACTCGAAATGCCCCCAGCGGCGGATGCGGTACTGCATCCTAAGATTCGGCAGTGTAATTCAATTACACATGCCGGATCTTCTGCCTAACTTTGGAAAACTGCTTCTGTGGATCAGTTCCAAAGTTAGGACAAGGGATACGATGGAGTAACAGCAGTTACTCCGCCGTATCTCTTTTGAGGATCTGGCCCTATAACTTTTGCGCAAACCAATCAATAAATGCTTAAAGCGTTTATAGCATTTTTTTTTACAAAAAATACGTAGATTAAGTAACGTGTGTTCGTTACGATACGCGTGAGGAAGAGGAGGATTGCTGGTGACTTCATCCGCTCGCGTCTGCAGAGCGGAGACCCGATCGTACTACACGCTGTTTATACAGCTCTGTCTGTAAGTGTTTTAACTGTTTTTACTCATTAAATTGTGAATGGTCTTACGCTATGGAAGCCTCCTTGTGTTCTTTTTGTGTTCTTTTTGAGTGCCATTGCTGGGATCAGGTCTCTGTTTATGCAGTGTAAGAACGGCAGGCTGGTTGTGGGACATCCTTCATTTACATGTTATAAGGCTTACATACAAGCCGCTTCAAGGTAAGGGGCTTGTATTAACTATTTCCATCTTCACTACTGCACTGTGGAAAGGTTTGGAGTCTGTCATTTTGGAAGCACGTTTTTTACTTTGCACTGAAGCACTCATCATGGAATCTTAATAGAAGTGAAGCACAGATGCACTTTATATTCATTCATTCATTCTTTGTTTGATATTGCGTTCTTGACTATTGGATTGGATTGTTTTTCATTTTCACGTTATTATTGCACTGGACACGTTTCTTTATATATATATATATATATATATATATATTTTATATATGTATATATATTTTTATATTGATATTTCTTGATTTTTTTTTTTTTTAATTCCTTGGTAAATTATATGGGACATTTTTCACTGCAGTCATTTATGGATTGAATTTTGTTCACTTTTATGCATGGATTGGAATTTTATTATTTATATTTCTTCCACTTTTTGATGTCTTTTTCACTTTTATGGATATTAATTTATTGCACTTTGGATTGGTTTGAGCTCATTTGCATATTTGCACTATATATGTTATATGTTTATGAAGATAGCTACTGCTTGTTAATTTTATCTGAACGATTCCAGATCACTCGCTATTAATATGCGGGTTACTGGCACATTTGTCTTTTTTATCATAATTTATCCACTCTTATTACTCTCCACATTACCCAGTTAATGTTGGGTGGGTATTTGATTTTATTCAGAGTGGAACACATTTTACACAGGAACCAGTGGAGCACATTTTCCTGACAACTTATTCACATTATGGAAATCTTTATTGGTATTTAGTTTTAATTAGATCCTGTTGCAAGCACCATTACACCCCCCCCCCTTATTAATTGCTTTAAGTGTGTGAACACTATTAGTCGTGGCAGCTGCATTATTAGTTTGATTTTCTTATTTTAGCTTTGTTGTGCCCTTGTTTAGGTTGGTTTTGCGCATTAGTTCCCCCCTGTGGGTGTATAAAAGGTGGTAAAAAGTGCCACATCCTAATAACTAGAGTTTGTGCATTTGGGAGGAATCATGGACTTTACAGGCACCAGTATTAAAAACAATTTTTTATTAATAATAAAGTTACAAATGAAAAAAAAAACATATAAAAGTAATACAGATTAATGTAAACGATAACCAGCACATCTAACTCTAACGACACCAGGGTCAGTATTGTAGCAACCCCTGGTATATTCCCTCAGCAGAGTGGGAGCAAAATAATGTTTTAAAGATGCAAGCTCAACGTGTTTCAGGAGCTTGAAGAATGTAGAAGGGGCACCTTGACAAAGTGTAGTGTCAGTAGTGTCTTCTTTCCAGGCGTTTCATTCCCAATATTCTAAACTTAGGCTATCTTCAAAAATGTGAAGTTTATTCTTCAAGAAGGACGAGCAAAAGACAATGCTTACATAATGATAGCTGGTAACACATGGTAAGATGGTTGTTTCAGAAGGAGGAATCAGATAGTATGATGGTACATCTTTCTGCTGGGTGGGGTCCCCGCTCCCGACCTTCCATAGTGAAGGCTTCCTGCAGGTTTGGGTGACCCTCAACTTCCTAACTAGCTACTCAAACCACATGGATTCTTATACTGTTCTTAAAGCCAAGCTAAGCATTTTTACTTTTAGCATCGCTCCAAGGAAGGTGATGATGCTACTGTTACGAAAGTAACACCCACTTGTGTATATTAAAGCAGGGGTTCACCCAAAAAACGCATTTTTAACATTAGATTGAGGCTAATTGTGGGAAGCACAATCGGGTGTTTTTTTTTTTAAATCAATGCGGTACATACCGTTTTAGAGATAGATGTTCTCCGCGGCTTCCGGGTATGGTCTGCAGGACTGGGCATTCCTATTTGATTGACAGGCCTGCGCACGTCGGTGCGCAGGCGCCGTATAGAGCCGCACCGACGTTCGGCTTCTTTCGGCAACTCGTTACGCGCTGTATGCAACGGTCGGAAGCCTGTCAATCAAATAGGAACGCCCAGTCCCGCAGACCATATCCGGAAGCCGCGGAGAACATCTATCGCTAAAACGGTATGTACTGCATTGATTTAAAAAAAAAAACACTCGATTGTGCTTCCCACAATTAGCCTCAATCTAATGTTACATTTTTTTTTTCGGGTGAACCCCCGCTTTAAGTAACATAACTCCACCCATTGTCTTGACATAGAACTTAAAAAAAATAGATGTAATGCACAGCAAATGACCTTCCTCTTATCCTCAACAACCTTCAAAATTAACATGTTTAAATTGTGATTCCAGAAACTTTTATTACATAAAATAGTAATAAATTCAAAATCTAACAGAGCTTATTAGTATTTTTTCCCTCCTAGGTAAGCATGTTTAAACACAATGGGGCAGATCCACAAAGATCTGCCCCGGCGCAGCGTATCTGAGATACGCTACGCCGCCGTGATTTACTTGTCCTCGGTTCGAATCCTGAAAGAATTTGCGCCGTAAGTCACGGCGGCGTAGTCTATCTCTGGCGGCGTAATGGCGCGTAATTCAAATCGTCGATTAGGGGGCGTGTTTCATTTAAATGAAGCGCGTCCACGGGCCGAATGAACTGCGCATGCGCTGTCCCTAAATTTCCCGCGGGGAAATTGCGCTAAATGACGTCGCAAGGACGTCATTTTTTTTTAACATAGACGTGAACTACATCCATCCCGATTCACGGACGACTTACGCAAAAAAAATAAAAAATTCAAAATAAACGCGGGAACGACGGCCATACCTAACATGGCAAGTCTAACTATACACAACGAAATACCAGCTTTAACTATACGCTGGAAAAAGCTGACTAGAGACGACGTAAGAGAATGCGACGGCCGTGCGTACGTTCGTGGATCGTCGGAAATAGCTAATTTGCATACCCGACGTGGAAAACAACGTGAACGCCACCCAGCGGACGCCGAAGTATTGCATCTAAGATCCGAAGGCGTACAAAGCCGTACGCCTGTCGGATCTAACCCAGATGTTGTCGTATCTTGGTTTGAAGATTCAAACCAAAGATACGACGCAGGAAATTTGAAAGTACGCCGGAGTATCAGTAGATACGCCGGCGTACTTCCTTTGTGGATCTGCCCCAATGGCTTGAGGATAGATTTCTCATATAAGCAATACCACAGAGATAGAAAGAGAAAAAACCTGGAATGGCTTATGACAAGCTCACGAAATTAGGATACCATCTCAGAGAGTAAACACATACTATATGATCAAGCACAGGGCAGGACTTAGGGTGGTGGGGGCCCCTGGGCTTGAGTGTTGAAGGGGCCCCCTGGAGCCGAAAATTGGGGGGATCGAAGTTGTTGAGCGGGGGGGGGGCGGATTGAAGTTGTTGAGCGGGGGGGAGCGCATTAAAGTTGTTGAGCGGGGGGGGGGATTTTGCAGTTGGTGAGGGGGGGAGTGCCTCTTACCTGTGCCAACAGCCGGGGCCACAGACTGTCATTAGCCCGACTGTCGGCTTTCTTCCCTTCAGCAGCCACAGTCCTCCACACACCACTCCGGTTCCTCCTGCTTCCGTGCTGCCTCCTCTTGCAGTGCGGGAAAATTAACCCTTTTGCGGGACTGCGGGAAGAAGCTGTCTGTGCGGGAAAGTCCCACAGAATCCGTGCGTGTTGGGAGGTATGCGCAGGGCCGCCATCAGGAATTTTGGGGCCCCTTGCACAGCTTAAGGCATGGGCCCCCTGAAGCAGAGAACCTAGGGGGGGGGGTGGGGGTGCTGCCGCCTGAAATTGAGAAGCGTGGGGGCTGCCGCAAATTGAGAAGCGGGGGGGCCTTTACAAAAAAAAGAAGAAATAAAGAAGAAAACAAATATATATAAATATATGTAGCCATCCAGGGCCCTGGGGACCTCTGGGCCTTTTAATAAAAAGAAAAAATAAACCTCTGGGCCCTTTAATAATAATAAAAAAAAAAACATTTATAAAAAATACATAAAAAAAGGGAGGTTGCCAAACCCGGGGGCCCTGGGGACCTCTGGGCCCCTGGGAACCTCTGGGCCTTTTAATAAAAAATTAAAAAATAAAAAAATAAACATTTATAAAAAAAATAAAAAAAGGGGGGGTTGCCACATGGGGCCCTGGGGACCTCTGAGCCCTTTAATAATAAAAAAATATATATATATAAAAAAAAATGTAATTTTTTTTATAAAAAAATAAAAAAGGTGGGTTGCCATCCGGGGGCCCTGGAGACCCCTGGGCCCTTTAATAATAATAATAATATATATATATATATATATATATATATATATATATATATATATATATATAAAAAATATATAAAAAAAATATTTTTTTACAAAAAATAAATAAAAAAAAGGGGGGTTGCCGTCCGGGGCCCTGGAGACCCCTGGGCCCTTTAATAATAATAATAATAATAAATATATATATATATATATATATATATATATATATATATATATATTATATATTATATATATAAAAATAAAAAATATATAAAAATTTTTTTTTTTTACAAAAAATAAATAAAAAAAAGGGGGGTTGCCGTCCGGGGCCCTGGGGGCCTCCGGGCCCCTGGGGACCTCCGGACCCCTAAAAAAAAAATAAAAAAAAAAATTTTTTTTTTTTTTTTTTTTTTAAAGGGGGCCCCCTATTGGTTGGGGCCCCTGGGCTTGAGCCCAGTCAAGGCCAATGGTAAGTCCGGCCCTGATCAAGCACAATAGTAATTAGCAAGAGAGTATGACTTTAAATGATCAGCTAAGTTGTTTGTGGGCTGTGATGGTCATTAGCTCGTTAAATTCCCCAAAGATAGTGTCTTGGGTAATTAAGTTGAGGTCTTTCTCAGAAAAGAGTCCCATCTAAGTCATCAGAACACTGGGGATTATTTACGAAAGGCAAATCCACTTTGCACTACTAGTGCAAACAACAAGTGCAAAGTGCACTTGAAATTGCACTGAAAGTGCACTTGGAAGTGCAGTCGCTGTAAATCTGAGGGGTAGAGAATACAATGAGGGGAAGCTCTGCTGATTTTATTATCCAATCATGTGGAAGCTCAAATGCTGTTTTTTATTTTCCTTGCATGTCCCCCTCGGATCTACAGCAACTGCGCTTCCAAGTGCACTTTCAGTGCAAGCGCACTTTGCACTTGTAGTTTTCACTTGTAGTGCAAAGTGGATTTACCTTTAGGCCCCTTTCACACTGGGGTGGGAGGTGCAGTGGCGGTAAAGGCACAAAAACACAGTATCAAGCGCACTCCCTATAAATGTCTCTGTAAACAATACCTGGGATGTGTAAAATAAACAAAGGATAAGAGATGGGAACAATAAAACTCCAAAAAAGTTAGGTTAATGTCCAAAATTAAAGTGCTCATATGGAATTACAATAGTCCATCCATAAAATGTCCACAGCACTGGATAAACAAAAGATGCCTTGCTAGATGGCTGCCAGCTAACAGATGAAGCAATCTGTAGAACAACAAGAAAAGAGACACAATGCAGCGCCTTCTGAGCGTAGCAGGTGTATTTAATATTGGAAAATTGTTAAAACATGTAGATAACCTACTCACAATACTGGTGTAGGTAGAAGCATATCTGTTATGCTTCTACCTACACCAGTATTGTGAGTAGGTTATCTACATGTTTTAACAATTTTCCAATATTAAATACACCTGCTACGCTCAGAAGGCGCTGCATTGTGTCTCTTTTCTTGCAGTGGCGGTAAAGCGCTGCTACTTTTAGCGGCGATTTACCGTTGGAATTGCGGCAGTATTCAGGTTTTACCCCCCGCTAGCAGCCGAAAAAGGTTAATACTGCCCACAATGTGCCTATGCAAAGGCGCATTGCCCGCGGTATACCCGCAGTTTCCCATTGCTTTCAATGGGAAGGAGCGGTGGAGGAGCGGTAAACACACCGCTCCTTCACCGCTCCAAAGATGCGGCTAGCAGGACTTTTTGAGCGGTCCTGCTAGCGCAACGCTCCAGTGTGAAAGCCCAAGGGCAGCCGCTGTTTCAAGTCGGGTTGTAGGCGCTATTTTTAGTGCAATAGTGCCTGCAAA